>NW_007248603.1:0-5598 GCF_000164805.1 Carlito syrichta
TACAGCCTGCCAAAGACCTAAAGTAATATTTGCATTCAAAACCCTACCTGCTTGGCCCCCAGCTTAACTCATTAACTACCAGCATAAAATGCTTGCTCATTACTGATATTCTGCCTTTGTCCCCAGACCCGCTTGCCATCCCCAGCCTACCCCACCCCACCCCACCCTTTCCTTCCCTATCACCTGTAATCATCTTATGCCCTGCTATCCTCTGGAACTAATTTGAAGCCTCCTCATTGCCCATGAAGGGTTTCCTGGCCAGTCCAAACAAGAGCACTCTCTCCTCAACAAAATTCAGAGCCAGGCTCGGTGGCTCAGCCTGTAATCCCGCGCTTTGGGAGGCTGAGGTGAGTGGACTGCCTGAGCCCGTGGGTTTGAGACCCACCTGGGCAACTTTGCGAGACCTCATCTCTACAATAAAAAAAAATAAAAAAAAAATAGCTGGGCGTGGTGGTGTGCGCCTGTAGTTCCAGCTACTTGGAAGGCTGAGGTGGAAGGATCCCTGGAGCCCAGCAGGTTGAGGCTGCGGTGGCCGGAATTATGCCACTGCACTCCAGTCTGGGCGACAGAGTGAGACTCCAACTCAAAAAAAAAAAAAAAAATTCAGTATACTTCACCAGTCAGTGAGCATTTGGTATTCAGGACCTGTGAGCAGTCTGTGAACGGTGGGCTTCTTCCGTTATGTGCAGCCTCATGATGAAGGGATAGAGTGAGGCAAAGCACACATAACCTGGGGAGTCTAGTCTACGTGAGCTATGAAGGCTGGGTAACAAGTGTGTGACAAATCCTTCCATCCTGTCCCCAGGACCTGGAACTCAGTGCTACAAATAAAAGCTGAAGGAAGATATCCCAATATACTCTTCTTGTGGCACACTGTCTCCCATTCACCTCTCTCTCCCTCAGCTCCAAGGCTTCCAGCTCCTGCTCACTCAGCCTGGATCGTCGGTAGATGTCCATGTTTTGCTGTATAAAAGATTTTACAGAAATAGTAAGAATTTAGATGATCCTAATTTGAAATGTCATAACATCAGCAACAGTTATTGTATTCTAAGAGCCAAAGCCCAACCCATAATACACAACTGCACAAAAACCAGAGCTTAACTGGGCTTGGTGGCTCAGCCTGTAATCCCGCGCCTTTGGGAAGCTGAGGCGAGTGGATTACCTGAGCCCGCGGATTCAAGACCCACCTGGGCAACTTGGTGAGACCTCATCTCTACAATAAATAAAAAATTAGCCAGGCGTGGTAGCGCGTGCCTGTAGTTCCGGCTACTTGAAGGCTGAGGCGGAAGGATTGCCAGAGCCCAGCAAGTCGAGGCTGCGGTGGCTGGGAGTGGCCACTGCACTCCAGTCTGGGCGACAGAGTGAGAGACTCCAACTCAAAAAAACAAAACAAAACAAAACAAAACCCAGAGTTTGATGTGTGTGGAGCTGCCATGCTCCTCTCCACTCTATAATCTAGAATAGCTTTCTATAAGGCAATCATTCAACAGCAGATATTTACTAAACTTTCACAAGAGTCAGCATACTCACATGGTCTCACCACCTCCCCTACCCCTGAGACTTCCCCCTAGTCCCCACCCCCCTTATCAGCAGAGAAACATGGATACCTTGTGTAGGTCGGAGAGTTGCTGGTGCCTGACCAGGGCATCTTTGTTTGGGAACTGGCGCCGGCATAGCAGGCAGGCCATCTTCTTCCAGTCGGCGAGCTTTTCTTCCTCACTCTCAAGTCTCTCCACCAGCTCCTCCTCATTGTCACTGTCACCACTGTAAGCAGCAACTAGACCTCTCTGGGGAAAAAAGGAGGCGGGTCATTGGAAGATAGCAAGTATAACAGGAAGATAGCAATGTCTATATACCTGGAGAATTCTTATTACACTGTCACAATTCAATAGTGAATCACATGTCATTAACCGTATGGAGCAGTCAGGATCTTGAGTGTTGGGCCTGACACCCTCCTAGTACCAACCTTCTTGGAGGCCCAAGATGTGGGTTCCTGGATGACTGTTTTCAAACTACTGACCATGTATAAAAATCCCAAGTACAATAGATCAGAGTAATGGTTCACCCAGACTTGTATCTATCAAGCAATGTGCATTTTTTCTTGTCCTAATTTTCTCTTTCCAGACCATTAAAACTCTATTCACAGAGGCAATGAAACTCAATTAACTGAGCTTAGGAATTGGGGCTTTTTTCTATTCCTTTTTTTTTCACACGGCAGGCGTTGAGATCCAGGGGTGAGAGAACAGAGGACGCTGCTCCACATCGCCTACTCCTGGAAGCCCTCTCGGCAACTCCTCCTGACCTCATCCCTGGTGGGAGGTCTGGGCCACTGCCCCAGTGGGCCCAACCATGCTCCCGGCACCCCCCACCCTCAACACCCCGCCTCTGGCTTGCCCAGGGGTAGGTCCTGGGCCTAACAGCGTCCCCCACCCCATCCATCCCTTGAAACCCCGAAGCTTCTTCCACTGCTCCATCTCAATTGCTCTCACACATAGATAAGCCCTGAACGTGGATTGTGTGTGCAGAAACTGTTCCAAATGCCCACTGATAGTGACCACATCCAATTTTGTTTTTTTTTTTTAGTCATAGTTTTACTCTATTGCCCAGGCTGGAGTGCAGTGGCACGCTCACAGTCACCACAGCCTTGACCTACTGGGCTAAGGTGATCCTTCCGCCTCAGCCTTCCAAATACCTGGAACCACAGGCACGTGCCACCATGACCAGCTAATTTTTTTGATTTATTGTAGAGATAAGGTCTTGCCATATTGCTCAGGCTGTTCTTGAACAACCCACATTCAGTTTTTTTTTTTTTGATTTGGAGTCTCACTGTGTTGCTCGGGCTGGAGTGCAGTGGCATGCTCACAGCCACTGCAACCTCGACCTTATTCCTCAGCCTTCCAAGTAGATGGGACTATAGGTGTGCACAACCACGCCTGGGTAATTTTTTTATTTATTGTACAGATGAGGTCTTGTCAAGTTGCCCAGGGTGGGCTAAGGCAATCCTCTCACCTCAGTCTCCCAAAGTGCTGGGATTATAGGCATGAGCCACTGCGCCCAGCCCCACATCCAGTTTTAAGCAGAATTCACATCAACCAGGATGCAGCTGAGACTCAAAGTGAAACAGAAACCACAGTATGATCTTTTAAACACTGGTGGTACTTCCTTACTTTGAGGGGATTCTCCTCATCTCCGTTTCGCACCAATTCTGGGATGAGCTGCTGCCTTTCAGCTAAGGCTCCCTGGGAGACAGAGAACCAACCATAAGTCTCAAGTTTCACATAAGCTCCCATCATGAAGTACTGGTTATTCCTGCAACTATTACCTTCTTCTCAAAGAGAGCAAAGCCAGCATCTGCAGCAGCAGATTCCTTCCTTTCTTCTTCCCTCAAGGAATTGACAGGTTGAAAGCTGTTTTTAAAATTTTCTTTCTGCTTATTCAAACTCTTAGCCCAGCGTTCCATGTCTTTGGCGATCTAATGTCAAACAACACCACCAAAAATACTTTAGTCCTCTGTGCCATGACAGAGTCACGAAGAATCTTATCTCAACCACATGCCCTGTAACAAAACCCTTACTTTTACCCACAAATACTTCCATAAATTGCTATTACATATAACCAAAGTCATTCATGAATACTGCTGGAAAGCCTTTGAGACTTCCAGGATTTTTTCCCCTAAGTACACAGGCAAACTGACAGACAGTGTATGGTAACAATACACAACTGCAAAATGCTCTAAGAACTTAATGCAAATAGAACGTGCAGCTCAGTTTTTAAGAATCAAAATAAAGCTGGCATAAATGCTGTAACTTAAAACTAAGAATTAAGCCCAATGATGGATCCCCTGGTTAGGTCATATTCTTTTTTTTTTTTTTTCCCAAATGACAAGGGACATGTGTCTTTTTAATTTCAATAGCTTTAGCGAGTACAGTACAAATAGTTTTTTGGTGACATGGATATACTGTATAGCAGGGAAGAAGTGGGGGATTTAAGGTATGCCCACCAACCTCACCTGAGCACATTGCACCCGATAGGTAACTTCTAACTCGCCACTGGCTCTGTGGAAATGGCCTCAGTGCTTCTTAGGTCATATTCTTACCTGTTGGGCTGTTTTGCTCTTGGGTTTCTCCTTCTTCTCCTTGCCCTCTTTTGCAGGAGGCAGGCCTGCCTGCTGGTGGGAGCTAGATTCTGCAGCTGGTACGTAGGTCTCCTTCTCCCCATCCCAGTAAAGGTACTGCTGTGTTAAGGAATTATAGTAGTACTGGAAGAAAAAAAATAAAATAATGCAGACTTTCTGCTATGTCAATATTTTGTCAGCAAAAAGCAGGCCAGAGTTTTCTTTTGTCACAAAAAAAATTAATAAAATATGCTGTGGACTAGTGATTATTTCCAGCCCAGAAAAGATCCTTGGTATACATTGGTATAGGTGAGTATGATAAACCAGCTAGCAGAGGTGTGAAACTTCCAGGGTAAAAGTAGAATATTGTTTCTTCTCAAGAGTCTAGTTCCCATTAATTTAATCCCTGTCAGCCTAGAGGGCACCCAAAGGGCAATGTGTTGCACTGTTTTATGCAAACCAGGTAGCCAGAACAGGCAGATGTGTCATGGAGATCACACATCCTCCATGATAATCAGTTAACAGTCATCACTGGGCTCATCCATGTAGGATCCCTCAGACACCCAGGCAAATAGACATATGGCATGAACATTAGCTTTGGAGCCTAGAAGGTGTTGATAAAGAAACCCGAGCTCAACAGGAACTGCAACTGAGGAGAGAGGTCACCTATTCTATCCTCTCTTATCCTTTATTCCCTAGTCACTCACTCCACCTGCTCAATGGGGACCCAGGAGGTAGTGCCTGCTATGGTTCTTCAGGTATGGGTAAAAGACACAGATGTCACAACTTCTAAGGCCACTAAGGAAACCGACAGGGAAATGGCTAGACATTACAAGCCAGAGAAGTGGAAGAGCTGTGCAGAGGCTCGCTTGGACTGCTCAGGCAAGTTGCACACAGCTTCACCCTTTACAACCTAAGAAACCACAAGCTCTGTTCCAAATATTTACTTTATTCTTCTATATATACAGCTCTTGGTCATAAATATTTATTTATGGACTGTGAAAGTTGTTTTTTTTTTTTTGAGTTGGAGTCTCACTCTGTCGCCCAGACTGGAGTGCAGCAGCACGCTCCCGGCCACCGCAGCCTCAACCTGCTGGGCTCTGGAGATCCTTCCGCCTCAGCCTTCCAAGTAGCTGGAACTACAAACGCGCGCTACCACGCCCAGCTAATTTTTTGATTTATTGTAGAGATGAAGTCTCGCCAAGTTGCCTAGGTGGGTCTCGAACCTGTGGGCTCAGGCAATCCACTCACCTCAGCCTCCCAAAGCGTGGGATTACAGGCTGAGTTGCTGATCCTGGCTAGTTTTTTCCTTTTTAAAAGGTATATACAGCCGGGCTCAGTGGCTCAGCCTGTAATCCCGCACCTTTGGGAGGCTGAGGTGAGTGGTCGCCTGAGCCCGCGGGTTCGAGACCCGCCTGGGCAGTGAGACCTGATCTCTATAATAAATCAAAATATCAGCCAGGCGTGGTAGTGCATGCCTGTAA
>NW_007248603.1:5649-19428 GCF_000164805.1 Carlito syrichta
AAAAAAAAAAAAAAAAAAAAAGGTATATACACCAAGCAACAAAAACAAACATCACTCCATAGATCTACTAAATTCTACCCTCAAAGATACATGGGGATGCTAAGGAAAAGATGCTGGACACAAAAGGTCATATATTGTCTGATTTCATTTATATGAAATCCATAGAGACAGAAAGTAGATTAGTGGTTACTGGAAGGAGATGGGGGAGGAAGGAATGGGGAATGACTGCTCAACAGGTACAGGGTTTCTTCTTGGGGTGATAAAAATGTTCTGCAAGCCGGGCTCAGTGGCTCAGCCTGTAATCCCGCGCCTTGGGAGGATGAGGTGAGAGGACTGCCTGAGCCCGTGGGTTTGAGACCCACCTAGGCAACTTGGCAAGACCTCATCTCTACAATAAATCAAAAAATTAGCCAGGTGTGGTAGCGTGCGCCTATAGTTCCAGCTACTTGGAAGGTTGAGGCGGAAGGATCGCCAGAGCCCAGCAGGTCGAGGCTGCGGTGGCTGGGAGTGACCACTGCACTCCAGTCTGGGCAACAGAGTGAGACTCCAACTCAAAAAAAAAGTTCTGCAATTGGACAGTAACAGTTGCACAACATTGAATATACTAAAATCCATTGACGTATATATTCTAAATGGTTAACTCTAAAACCATTGACGCATACACCCTAAATAGGGAGAAAACCCACAACTTAAAAATTTCTAGCTAGGTCTTTACATGAGTTTTAACTTGATATAATAACCTATAACAAGAGAAATCAAAATAGTGGTTACTAAAGGGGGAAAAAACTGACCAGTAAGGGGCATAAGGCAGATAGGCTGGAAATGAGTGGTGGTATATACATAATGAATATGTATACATGTAAACATTCAAAGAACTACACATTTCAGTCTTATGACAATATACCTCAAATTTGTTTTTATTTTTTGAGATAGGGTCTTGCTCTGATGCCCAGGCCATAGTGTAGTGCAGTGATCACCACTCACTGCAGCCTTAAACTCCTGGGCTCAAGAAATCCTCCAACCTCAGCCTCCCAAGTAGGTGGGACTATAAGTGTACACCACTACACCTGGTTAGTGTATTTTAATTTTGTATTTAGCTATGTTGTCCAGGCTGGTTTCTCACTCCTGACCTCCAGTGATCCTCCTGCTTTGGTATCCCAAAGTGCTGAGATTACAGGCATAAGCCACTTTGCCCAGCCTTTAATTTTTTTTTTTTTGAGTTGAAATCTCACTGGAGTGCAGGTGGCACGCTCCTGGTCACCGCAGCCTCGACCTGCTGGGCTCCGGTGATCCTTCCACCTCAGCCTTCCAAGTAGCTGGAACTACAGGCGCATGCTATCATGCCCGGCTAATTATTATTATTATTTTTTTGATTTATTGTAGAGATGAGGTCTTGCCAAGTTGCCCAGGTGCATCTCGAACCCGCGGGCTCAGGCAATCCACTCACCTCGGCTTCCCAAAGTGCGCGATTACAGGCTGGGCCACTGAGCCCGGCCTGCCCAGCCTTTAAAACAGTCTTTAACCTTAAAATTAAAACCTGAGAAATCCCAAAATAAAAATTACATCACGGTGGCTTCGACAAAGTTAAAACTAATCTGGATCATGTACTCCTTTGTAGGAAATATCTCATTTTACGCTTTAAATAGACTAAATGAAACTAAGATATTTCTAGAGAAATTGAGAAGGAAAGCAGAGCATTTACTTGCGAGTTGGGGTCATAATAGAGCCCTGTTGTTGGATCATAATAATATCCTGAAGATTCATCATACTGGTAAGTTGATGTGTCAGGTACTGCTGCAAAAACAAAATCCAGCATATAGTTATTCCAGGTAAGACACTGGCTTTACTTCAAATTCTAAGCCAGTGAGATGCAGCAAGCCTAATGTTCTTCTTCTCTCATATCCCCAAGTGTCCCTTTGACACCCACAAAGGGAGAGGCACTCTTATTAAACAAGACAACAACTAGGTCCTTCCAACTGTCAACAGCCCCATGAGGTTTGGCTTACCATATTTGTTACCAGGAACTACACCAGTGGGGGAAGCGGCTGGGGCCTGTGTACTTGTGCTAGTGCTAGGCTGTGCTTCCTCAGTCTGGAAAGAACAGCAGCTTCAATATAGTTTCAACTGTAAAGCCTTTTAAGAGAACTAAATCACTGCAATCATCCAGGAGGAGGGCTGCTCTGACAGACACACTATAGCAACAATCTAAGGGAATCCTTCAGCAAAATGCATGCTGACAACTTTCTTTCTAAAGGTCAAATGGAAGCATGCAGAAAGTATAAATGCATCCCGTTCAAAATTTTGTTTTTAAATATATGAACATACATATGATAAAATTATTTTATTATCTGACACTAGAAGACAGAGAGAAACAAGGTTAGAATGTGTATTACTTTCATACAGCAGGAAAAGATAAGACTTGTATAGCAAAGGAAAGTTTCCCCAAAAGCCTCTAGTTCTATATTTAGGATAACAAGATTACCGGTGAGCCAGGTGGATTGGAGGTTTGATTATAAAGCTGCGGACTCTGGGATACTACAGCTGCTGAGGTGGTGGTCACTGCTGTGCCTGATGATAAATACAGAGGTTAGGGAGAACCAAGACACCGAACTCCAAGTCAAACATCTTGATCTGTAATGCCTAATCTAGACTTCTGTCTTTGCATATATCAATTTTTCATAACCTAATTCCCACTAAGTGCCTTGGAGTCTATGACATTTTCATTTCTTTATAATTCTACTAGAATGTGACACACAAAGTTAAGAATTCCTATGATAGGCGAGGAAAAAGGAAGAGAAGAAAGAATCTATATCTGCTCTGGGGTTGAGAAAAGATCTAACTTATAAGGCTTTTACAATTCTGGAACAAAAACCAAAGCAGAGACTTCTTTTTTTTTTTTTTTGAGTTGGAGTCTCACTCTGTCGCCCAGACTGGAGTGCAGTGGCCGCTCCTGGCCTCGATCTGCTGGGCTCCGGCGATCCTTCCGCCTCAGCTTTCCAAGTAGCTGGAATTACAGGCATGTGCTACCACGCCCAGCTGATTGTTTGATTTATTGTAGAGATGAGGTCTCACTGCCCAGGCAGGTCTCAAACCCGCGGACTCAGGCAATCCACTCACCTCAGCCTCCCAAAGGCACGGGATTACAGGCTGAGCCACCGAGCCCGGCTAGCAGAGACTTCTTATAGTGAACCTTCTGATTGATGTCTGAGTACCACACCCTCTCTGCTCACCTGAACTTATGTGAGTACCCACCATCCTAACAACACAGAGGGAAATGCAGAGTTGAATTCCCAGGAATAAAATTCATCATGATATGTTCTCTAAGAGGTTGTATTAGCTCTTGGTGTACCCAAACAACCCTAACCTTCCCTAGAACTTTAGGCACATGGTGATAACGCTGAATATGACACCCATATTCTTGTAGGGAAATGGGCTTGTAGCTTTGGGTCTAGTAGGACATCTAGTCATATTTCTTCAACCGTAGTTGCTTAAACAAAAGGTAAAAGGGAGATGAAATTCACTACCTGATGCAGCTGATGCATCAGATTCCAGTCCTCCAGCTTGTTGCTGATAAAACTGCTGGTAATCCTGTGAATACTGAAGAGAAGTCCACCATTAAAGTTGCTGATTTCAGATGTACACTGAAGACTGGAAGTTGATGCTGGCCAAATATACGTACCTGAGCATACTGGGCATAGCCATCTTGCCCTGGCTGCAGGTAACTGTAATCAACACTGCCTCCTTCACCACTTTGAGACTACAAATTGCCAAAAGGAAACAAAGACAAATTTAGTGGACATCAAGGAAAGAAGCTAGAAAGTATTCCCTAAAAATGAGCTTACATTCCAAGTACCACAGAGATTATGTTTAAAAAATGGGGAACTATCACCACACTATCTTGAGCAAAAAGATCCATGTTCTTACCTGGGTGGATGACCACTGAGCAGCAGCAATGGCTGTACTAGCTACAGAGAAGGCACTGACCCGGTTACCATCTGGGAGGACCAAGTCTCTGAAACCACAAAGATCCAATAATGTGATTCTATCTCAGTATGCCCCTAATAAATAACCCATACTACCAAGGAAGCAGTGACTTCACTCCAACCTTTGTTACCAGGAACTACAATCTCAAATTGAGGTCTCAAATGCCAGTAAACCCACATTTCACAGGGGAAGGGCTCTTTATGGGCAAATCCCTCAGTGGGCAAATGTCCCTGTAGTGTCACTGTTCTTTGTAATCTGCCATCTAATAAGGCATCTGTTAGATTAACAATTATACTATAAAAGGGAAATTTACAGTGCTAGACTGAAGCTTTACATACATGAAGCTATTAACATGCTATTCTGGAAGGAAAATAATTATTTCTGGATGGGTTTGCACTGTACTGCTGCAGTTTGCAAAGCATGTGTTCTCAACCCATCTGCCATCATCTCCCTCCTGGCTTTGGCAGCCAGGAAGAACAGTGCCTCAGTGCAGACAGCATGGCAGTTACCAAAGCATCCCTAACAAGTATGCAGATGCAAAAGTCTGAAGCAAGGACAATGAAGCTAACTCACTTTCTGGCGCTTTTTGCAAAATCAACACCAATAGTTTTTCCATCAATTTTCAAAGGAGGATGGAGACTCTGTAATATCTGAAGCAGCTGAGAAGCATCCTGAAGGAGAATGTGAAGAAAAACAATTTTGTCTTGTAATTAAAAATTTCTCCCTACCATCTACCCCATTCAAAGAAACAGAACTATTAAAAAAAGAAGAAAAAGCAACGATTCCTTATTGTGTTTGTAGATATGAGAACTTGAGAAAAATCTCTCTCTCCTAGGATGTGAAGGAGTATAATATTAAAAAGTAAATGTGCAATCAATCTGAAACATAGTATGAAGGACTAAACTGGAACTCAAACCTGAGCTCTGAGAGTTCTCTATGGGTGTATGCATCATTTTTACTACTTATCAAAGTAGCCAGTCTTGCAATTTAACAGTTCAAAAACTGTCATTATATAACCTTGAACTTCAGGAGCCTCATATACAGCATCAAAACGGGATGAATCATATTTGCCTCTGAAAGCTACTTCTTTTGAAACACAAAAATTCAATGAGAACCTCACCATCGCAGAAGACAGCTGCACAAACGCGAAGCCTCTGTTCTGCTGGGTCTGTTTGTCTTTTATGAGGCGAATGTTATTGACAGCTAAGGATGCGTAGGGAGACAGTGCTGTCATGATGGAATCCACCACAGTGTGAGGAGCTATGTTCCGAAGAATGATTGCTGGGGATAAATGAGACAAATGACATTCAGATACATTCCTATCACCAATGATTTTCAAGACAGGTTCAAGTACAAACAAATCCATTTGGGAAAGTTCTTAGTGTATTTTTCACACCAACATGGGGAAGATTATAAAAACAGATACAGGACAACCTATAGCTGCTGTTCCTTAAAAAAGGGCAAGAGAACAGAATTTCCAACTGAGATCAATGTTCAACATAAAGGCCAAAAGATCATATATAAACTTACTGTCACAGTAGTAATCCACAGACTGAACTGACTCTGTGGTTCCAGGGGGCACTTCCTGTTCTGAGTCTAGAAGAATGGAAGGAGATCCAATTGAAGACAGACAAACCACAATGTATTTTTTTTTTTAAGTTGGAGTCTTACTCGGTCGCCCAGACTGGAGTGCAGTGGCCACTCCCGGCCACCGCAGCTTTGTCTGCTGGGCTTTGGTGATCCTTCCGCCTCGGCCTTCCGAGCAGCTGGAATTACAGGCATGCGCTACCACACCCGGCTGATTTTATTTATTGTAGAGATGAGGTCTCGCTGCCTAGGCGGGGCTCGGGCAATTCACTCACCTCAGCCTCCCAAAGGCATGGGATTACAGGCTGACCCATCGAGCCTGGCCACAATGTATTTTAATAAAGAAATACATTATAACCCCCAAAGTTTTTGTTTTAAGCACATTCAGCAGTAGTTTTATTTTTTTAAGCATTTGTGTTCATAATAAAAACCTCATTAATTTGGACATGGTTAATGCAGAATGTAAAAACTGAGCCACAGAAGGACTGATGTTACCCTGTACTAAAGAAAGGCAGATATAGAATGCAAATCAAGTAAGTAGACTTAATTTTGAAAAACAAAAGACTTTTCTGTGCTTTCACAACCATAAGCAGCATAACCTAACCTAATGTAAAAAGTTTAAAGAAAATAGGGGAAGTTACTTGCTTAAATGTCCTAAAATCTATTACCTCTCCTCAAGTTTACAGACAATAACCTATTAGTCAGGGTTCTTCAATGTATATTACAAACAGCTGAATCCAGGCTTACCAAACTTGTCCGCTCCACATCGGAAGCATTTTAGTCTTTTCCTGAAATTGTTAAGGCAGCACTGAAAAAAAAAAGTTTTATCTGTAATTATTTCTCACATTGGGCTTGGCTTTCTTGTAACAATGTGGGTTAGAAAAATGGGGCCATGGGTTAAGACCCAGTAACTAACATTAAAAAAAGCAGAAGATGATATCATGTAACCAAGACAAAGGCGCATGACCTAAAAATACAGAATGCTATGTTATATGAAATCTTCCCAGAAAAACTAATTTTGTCATATTCTGAAGTAGAATTCCATTTTTATCAAGTTGGGGAAAACGTGTAGTTCATCCAAAAACTCTACAGCAAGCCACTGGAGAAGTTCTTTTTTATACTGAAAGAGTATTAAATGGACCTAGTCTCCATGTACAAACAATGCAAACTAAACATTTTCCAGTCTCCTACTGGACATGAGACACATGCAGAACAGAGTTTGAGCACTGTCAAAATATCAACATCCAAGTTCAAAATGATACATTAGTAACAAGACCATAATAAACCATATATAATTTTAGTAACTATTCAAGGCTTTTTGTTGATACAGTTAAGTGATCATGCCAAAAGATGAGAGTTCTAGAATTCAATAAATAGTATAGTAAAAACACACCTAAAATCTTAACTGAAATACTGGACTTAGAGTCTGGATCTTTTTTTTTTTGGAGTTGGAATCTCACTCTGTCGTCCAGGTTGGAGTGCAGTGGCACACTTATGGTCACTGTAGCCTTGACCTGCTGGGCTCAGGCGATCCTTCTGTCTCAGCCTTCCAAGTAGCTGGAACTACAGGCATGCACAACCATGCCCAACTAATTTTTTGATTTACTGTAGAGACAAGGTCTCACCAAGTTGCCCAGGCTGGTCTCGAAACCCTGGACTCAGGCAATCTTCTCACCTTGGCCTCCCAAAGTGCTGGGATTACAGGCTTGAGCCATCACACTCGGCCGCCTGGATCTTAACACATTCACAATCGGCAAATTTTTCACTTTCCTATACTGATTGTGGATGAAAAAAAAAAATCTGAAGCTGGTTGCCACAAACTTTTGTCATTAAGCACAAGTGAAATGGTCTTTTCTTCTTTTTTTTTTTTTTTTGAGTAGAAGTCTCACTCTGTCGCCCAGACTGGAGTGCAGTGGCTGCTCCCGGCCACCGCAGCCTCGACCTGCTGGGCTCTGGCGATCCTTGTGCCTCAGCCTTCCAAGTAGCCAGAATTACAGGCATGTGCTACCACGCCCAGCTGATTTTTTGATTTATTGTAGAGATGAGGTCTCGCTGCCCAGGCGGGTCTCGAACCTGCGGGCTCAGGCAATCCACTCACCTCAGCCTCCCAAAGGCATGAGATTACAGGCTGAGCCACCGAGCCCGGCTTTTTCTTCTCTTTTTTTTTGCGTTGGAGTCTCACTCCGTCGCCCAGACCAGAGTGCAGTGGCACGCTCCCAGTCACCGCAGCCTGGACCTGCTGGGCTCTGGTGATCCTTCCGCTTCAGCCTTCCAAGTAGCTAGAACTACAGGCGTGTGCTCCCATGCCTGGGTAGTTTTTGATTTATTGTAGAGATGAGGTTTTGCCAAGTTGCCAGGATGGGTCTCAAACCCGCGGGCTTAGGCAATCCACTCACCTCGGCCTCCCAAAGCGCTGGGATTACAGGCTGAGCCACCGAGCCCGGCCGGTCTTTTCTATATTGTCAGCTTTTTCACAATACAGCTGAAAGTTGCAGACATATCCAGTATTTGCCTCAGACTCCACCACTCTGACAGCATTCTGTACTTCAAATTTTTACTCGGATTATAAACCGAATATGTTATTCAGAAACAGAATCTGCAAAGTCATACATTCATGTTAGCAGCAACCAGGAACAGAATTTGGAATGATGTAATTTCACATTAGCAATCATGAATTAGTTAATAAACAAAATCTCTAGCATTTTGTGGATTCTGTTGTCTAAGACCAGCACAGGAGGATGGAGGACCCAACAAAAGTCACAAAGCACAAAAATTATTTTATGATAAAAACTGGTGACTGTGGACTTACTAGTTTCCTTGTTTGAATAATCAGATAACCAACGGAAAAACAGCTATATTCCAAAGGAGTTTTGCCCATTTGGGAAGAACACAGGCTTACCTTGTTACAAAGCCAATCTTCAAACTTAGGTCTGGGATTGCTATAATGCATTGCAATGTGCTTTCCTTGAATCACCAACTTTTTCTGTAAGAAAAGAAGTAATTAGTTATTCCCATTGTGAGGAACATGTGTCCATTTTCCCAGGGCAGAGCACACTTCGGAAAAATCAGTGCTCTGGAATTAAATGGACAACATACGGGGAGGACCAACCACCGCCACCTATACTCTGCCCATCCAATCCTTCAGATAGGCAGTAAGAGAATGGGATACGGAGTAAAGGTAAATGGAGTCAGGGAGTGCTGAGAAAGCTGCCAAACACTAAACGCTGACATGCACCAGGCCGTGTCTCCAGCAGAGACAGAACATTCAGCATTGACAGGCTGCCTGAGAATGACAGTCTATTTCAAAAAGCAGAAGACACAACTCTCCCAGTTTTGAGAATGTCTCCTACTTTAGCCCTTAACATGGTATCCTTGAGCTTTGCTTCACTTTTTCCCCAGTCCTCCATTCTTATGCAAAGTAAAAGCCTTTATGTTTCCCCTTCGCCGCCCCCCCCCCCAACTCCTGCTTCAGGATGTGTTCTTTGGGGGGAAAAGGGAGGGGAACTCATTTTTAAAGGAAATCTGGTTACAACTCTTTCTCAAGAGGGACTATTCTGAATGCCACCAACTAAAACAACTAAATGAGATTTTTTCCCCTGCCAACTGCATCCATGTAATAATGTCCTAGGTGACAGATGTGATTTTCACTGAAATGAATGGTACTCTCTTCAAGACAAGTAACCAGGAGGCCAATGAAGTTTCTTCAGGGGGATAGGAAAAGTTCATAAATGCATACACCGCCTCATCCTTCAAGTCAACCATGTGACTAAAAGGGACTTAAAAGGTCAAAACTCCAAGCTGAATCAGTCTAGCCAAGACCTAGCACCTGCCCCTAAAGAGCCTTCATTAACAGGAACATTTTTTCTTTTTTGTGTCGGGGGACTGGGGGATGGAGGTGGTCTGACACTATAAGAACAGATTTAAGCAGGAGGTTAGATACTTAGATTTTAAAAAGGAGTCTAAGCCCTCTAAACATACATACTGTTGAGCAATTTGGTTCTTGCAAATCCTGGAAGATTTAAGATACGCTGTGAATTTTGTCTCTGCATTATCTAAAGGCAAGATTGCATGTCTGGCCAAGAGGGAAAAAACGGAAGGGCCATCCACTCACTGTGATGTACAGAAGCAAAAATAAGCTGGGAGATATGTCAACAGACTATCCCATTAGGAGGGATGTGTGCTGGGGAGACTCCAACCTACCACTGAGTCCCTAATCCTATTGGCCTTTTATTTCTGGAGTGAATTTGAACTGTAATGAAGTAATACACATTAACATAGCTTTGTATACATTAAAATTGTGAGGACTTTTAAATGTCTTATAGGTTTTAGTTTTCTTAGGAGTTTTAAACTCCCAGGATAGTCATTCTGACGTATCTACTGCATTAAAAGATGCTGTCATGGTAAGAAAGCAGACTCACATGAAGTTTGTGTATGTTCTGTATTTACTAGGATGATATCCATGGTATGAAATGAATGAAGATCTACTTTTATAAGACCAGGTTGTGACTTCTGGGTTAAGAAAATGAGAGTCCTAAAAACCTTAACAAATCAAAGTGATATCCTCATTAGTGAGTCTTGTTATAAATGGCAATATTATCAGTCAAAGAATATAACTTTTATTCATAAGTGACTCAAATCATAAAATGTGCAGAAAAGCAACATGAGTCAAGCAAATGTCCCAGAATGCACTTGATTAAAGGCATTCACTATTGTGCTTTAGTTCTTGCAAAAAATGTTACTTAAGTGCCAAGAACTGAACGTTATCTTGACAAACTGAAGAACACTTCAGTAATGCTAGATCAAAGAACCATCAATGATTTGCTTTGAATAGACTATACAAGACATTCTTAGGGAGATAAGGATGTTAATGCCATTTTAACTAGATTAACTAGCAGCAGGACACTGCTCCAAACCTAATTTCCTCAGACTTATTGTTCATAAATTCCAAGAGGTCCTTAAATATTCCCTGAAGACCCACCTGAGTAATTATGTCTCCAGGAGGCTTGTGGTCTCCAGGCAGAAATAAGGAATTACTTATAAAAATGCCTGTCACAGACTCCCATTATGTTCTCTTCACTATCAAATGAAGAGTTTGATATTCCAAGCTCACTCTCAATGGACATAATGAGTAGGAATCAGGTACGGAAAAGGAGATCAAGATGTTTTGGTATTTACCAAACGAGTATTCAGTAGTTAAAAAAGCCCTGCCAGGCAGGTAGCCACATTTAAAGGCAGAGCAAATTCTGCAATGAAGTCCTTGGTATTATATTTATTCTAATAATGTCAATTTTAATATATACAAAGCTTTTTTTTTTTAAAAGTCACTCCTTTGGAACAAACCACTCCTTCAACATTTTTTAAAAATTGTACAGACTTGTTCCATTTTCATGAATATCTAGACTTGGTGAGTGAAGCAACCTGATTGGCTTCCATCCAGCTGGTAGCATCTTGCAAGTGATAAAACTCCACGAAGGCGAAACCACGGCTTACACCTAGAGACAGCATTCAGATATAGACGGGATACTCGTGTTAGTCAGTTCCTTTATAACAGGTGAATCTCTCTCCCACTGCTTCAACACTGTGTGACAAAGCCAATTGGGAAGCAGCTTTACAAATGTGACTTGACTTGGGGATCTTCTTGATACTTTGCCATGGCAAGGAACAAGCCGCCTGAGCTAAATGTCACTGGATTTGATTCCACGCTTAAAGTAACCATGCAACCGACTACAGTCAAAAAAAGGAGTTTATAAATCACTACTTACCGAAGGAAAAAAAGCCCCTAAAAACAAAGTTTTTAAAAAGTTCCTCAGATGCTAACATTGTTTTCAAAGAGTCACATTCCTTAGCCATGGCAAACCTTTCATTCTGAATTCATGTGCTTGAAGACTGGGGGTATTCAGATGTTCTTTAAGGACTGAGGTGGGAATGGGGAAGAGAACCAGAACAGCAGAACTAAGCAAGCTCTCACCTGTTTTCCTCTTCATCAGCCTCACATCCGCAGGCTGAGGACCTTCAAAGGACTCCATCATTTCTCGAATCTGCACAGGGTTTTACATATTTACAGTTAAAGCCACATACTATTCTATACTGAGGAAAGTTCATGAACTAGGAATTATAGCAACTGTTTCATTAGCCATGTTTTAAACGTCTATCACCAAAATGCAATTAACCTGAAAGGCACAAAAAAGGAGGGAACATTTCTCACAGAAATTAACGTATTATAACATTAATTGAAAGTATTCATTAAATGCTGCATGAGAATTTCCCTCAGGCACAATTTATGATATAGAGCCTTGCTCATGTCTCAAACACCTTTAGTCCAATTTCAGTTTTTAGTTCTAAAGGACGCACAGAGAAGACGAGATTTAAATAAAGCAGAGGGCCTGGGCACGGTGGCTCAATTCTGTAATCCCAGCACTTTGGGAGGCCAAAGTGAGAAGACTGAGCCCAGGGGTTTAAGACCAGCCTGGGCAACTTGGTGAGACCTTGTCTCTACAATGTATCAAAAAATTAGCAGGGTGTGGTAGCGCGCACCTGTAGTTCCAGCTACTTGGAAGACTGAGGCAGAAGGATCGCCTGACCCCAGCAGGTTGACACTGGAGTGGCCATAAGCATGCCACTGCACTCCAGCCTGGGCGACAGAGTGAGACTATGACTCAAAAAAAAAAAAAAAATGGAGGATGTGTCTGTCTTCTGAAGTACATCTGATCAAGAACGGCCATTTCCCTCTTTAAGATCTATTCCCCAAAATAGCCAGCCAACCAACCAAACAAAGAAAAAAGGACTGGGTACAGTGAGTCATGCCTGTATTCTCGGCACTTTGGGAGGCTGAAGTGAGAGGACCAACTGAAGCCAAGAGTTCGAGACCAGCCTGGACAACATAGCAAGATCTTGACTCCACAAAAAAATTAAAAAATTAGCTAGGGCTGGGCACAGTGGCTCACACCTGTAATCCCAGCACTTTGGGAAGTGGAAGCGAGAGGACTGCCTGAGTCCAGGGGTCTGACATCAGCCTGGGCAATTTGGCGAGACCTCACCTCTACAATAAATCAAAAAATTAGCCAGGCGTGGTGACACGTGCCTGTGGTTCCAGCTACTTGGAAGGCCGAGGCAGAAGGATCACCTAAGCACAGCAGGTCGAGGCTGTGGTAGCCGTAAGCATGTCACTGCACTTCAGCCTGGGCGACAAGGTGAGATTCCCACTCAAAAAAAAAAAAAAGCCAGGTATGGTGGCATGCACCTGTGGTCCTAGCTACTTGGGAGGCTGAGGCAGAAGGATTGCTTGAGCCCAGGAGTTTTTTTGTTTGTTTGCTTTGAGCCCAGGAGTGTTAAGACTGCAGTGACCTACGATCATGCCACTGCACTCTAGCATGAGTGACAGAGTGAGACCTTGTCAAAAAAAAAAAAAGAAAAAGAAAAAGAAAAGAACCAATAGCTAAAAAATGAGTAGTCTCCTCTGTACTCCCAGCACTTTGAAAGGCTGAGGCAGAGGATTGCTTGAGCCCCAGAGCCTAGGCAACACAGTTACAGCTCATCCATACAAAAAAACAAAAAAGAAAAAAATTTAGCCAGGCATGCATGACTGTAGTCCCAACTACTTGGGAGGCTGAGGCAAGAAAATCACCTGAGCCCAAGAGGTTGAGGCTGTGGCAAGCCATGATCATGCCACTGCACTCCAGCCTAGGTAACAGAGTGAGACTGCAAATCCAAAAACAAACATGTTCTAATATCTTAAAAAATAATTTTCCTACATTAGCATTAATGGTGAAAACTATCAAAGTTCGTAACATTCTTAGGCTCTTAATTTCAAAAAAATGCTAGTTTCTAGCCAGGTGTGGTGGCTCAAAGATGTAATTCCAGCACTTTGGAAGGCCGAGACAAGAAGATTGCTTGAGCTCAGGGGTTCAAGACCAGCGTGGGCAATATAGCAAGACCTGTCTCTACAATAAATCAAAAATAAGCTAGGAATGGTAGCTCACGCCTGTAGTTGCAGCTACTTGGAAGGCTAAGGCAGAAGGATCGCCTGAGTCCAGCAGGTCAAGGCTGCGGTAGCTGTGAGTGTGTCATTGCACTTCAGCCTGGGTGACAGGGTGCAACTCCGACTTAAAAAAAAAAACAACGAAGCCGGGCTCGGTGGCTCAGCCTGTAATCCCGTGCCTTTGGGAGGCTGAGGTGAGTGGATTGCCTGAGCCCGCGGGTTCGAGGCCT
>NW_007248603.1:19527-25311 GCF_000164805.1 Carlito syrichta
CAGCAGCCAGAGCCCAGCAGGTCGAGGCTGTGGTGGCCGGGAGCGGCCACTGCACTCCAGTCTGGGCGACAGAGTGAGACTCAAACTCAAAAAAAAACAAAAAAACAAAAAAAACATGCTAGTCTCTTCATCAATCATATCAAGCAGCAATACTCCCACAAAAAAAAACGGGTCAAATTTGTAAAATCAAGATTCTCAGTGGCCCCTACTTCCATAATTAGGTGCAAAGGTTACAGGACTATACGTACTCAATCTTGATTATTCTCAGATCTTGCATCTGTGAATTTGTCCACTTGCTAAAATTTGTAAAACCCAAACCAGTATTTATAGCACTTTTGTGGTCATTCTTGGACATATGCATAAAGTAGTGATAAATCTGACCCGCTCAAACACGTTTCCCACTGAGATCTAACAAGGTGATGCTTGTTTGAACTTTCATATTGTAAACAAGTATCTAATGCCAAATTTTCCACATTTTTTTTGCTTTTTCTTTTTTTTTTGAGTTGGAGCCTCACTCTGTTGCCCAGGCTGAAGTGCAGTGGCACGCTCACGGCCACCGCAGCCTCGACCTGCTGGGCTCAGGTGATCCTTCTGCCTCAGTCTTCCAAGTAGCTGGAACTACAGGTGTGCAATACCACCCCTAGCTAATTTTTTTATTTATTGTAGAGACAAGGTCTTGTCAAGTTGCCCAGGCTGGTCTCGAACCTCTGGGCTCAGGCAATCCTCTGACCTTGGCCTCCCAAAGTGCTGTGATGAGATCTTAATATTTGTAAAATGTCTGAAACCTCTGTTGCCCTTTTTTTTTTTTTCTTTTCAACATTTTAATGATGATTTAGATGCAAGTTGTTCTTTGTCAATCTTGGTTCCAGTCCTTCAAATACAAATTGTTTATATCTCCTTTATAACACTCACTGCACTAACCCTTCTTCACAGTAGGATGGGGTAACATTGAGTTATGCTCTCTAAAGTCTTAGTGAAAAATAAGTAAACTTTCTATTATACTCCCCCCTCAATAACAAATAAATAAATAAATGAAACATTAACAAAAATTATGGGGCCGGTTCTGGTGGCTCAAGCTTGTAATCCCAGCACTTTGAGAGGCCAAGGCAAGAGAACTGCCTGAACCCAGGGGTTTGAGACCAGCCTGGGCAACTTGGAACGACCTCATCTTTACAATAAATCGAACAAATTAGCCAGGCATGGTAGCGGGTACCTGTAGTTCCAATTACTTGGAAGGTTGAGGTGGAAGAATTGCCTGAGCCCAGCAGGTCAAGGCTGCGGAGGCTGTGAGCATGCCACTGTACTCCAGCCTGGGCAACAAGGAGAGACTCCAACTCAAAAAAATAAAAAGCCAGACGCAGTAGCTCAAGCTTGTAATCCCAGCACTTTGGGAGGTGGAAATGAGAGGACTGTCTGGGCTCGGGGGTTCGAGACCAATCTGGACAACTTGGTGAGACCTTGTCTCTGCAATAAATCAAAAAATAAGCTGGACGTGGTAGTGTGCCCCTGTAGTTCCAGCTACTTGGAAGGCTGAGGCGAAAGGAATGCCTGAGTTGAGCAGGTCAAGGCTCTTGTGGCCATGAGCATGCCACTGCACTCCAGCCTGAGTGCTAAGAGTGAGATTCCAACTAAAAAAAAAAAACCCCAAAAAACAATTATGGTATTTAATCTTCTCTTGTACTTTAGTTTATCACTTTGTTATTCTGTTTACCTCTTTAAGTTAGTCCCCCCAACAAACTGACATGTAAACTCTTAGAGTAACTAAGTATCTTTAATTGCTCTGATGACTAACTCTTTTTACTTTATAAAACTAAGTATATGAACCTGAGTGTTATGGTGGGGCCAGGCTCAGCACTTTTATGAGAAAATAGACAACATTTAACTCTCCTTATATGGTAATTATGTTTCAGTTACCAAGAATACTGAACCACTGTTCCTAGGGGAAACAGTTTGGTTTCTGTGAACCAGTGGTCATAATGGTTTTTTGTTTTTTTTTTTTGAGTTGGAGTCTCACTCTGTTGCCCACACTGGAGGGCAGTGACCACTCCCAGCCACCGCAGCCTCGACCTGCTGGGCTCTAGCGATCCTTCCGCCTCAGCCTTCCGAGTAGCTGGAACTATAGGCGTGCACTACCACGCCCAGCTAATTTTTTGATTTATTGTAGAGATGAGGTCTCACCAAGTTGCCCAGGTGGGTCTCGAACCCACGGGCTCAAGCAATTCACTCACCTCAGCCTCCCAAGGTGCGGGATTACAGGTTGAGCCATCGAGTCCGGCTTGGTCACAATGTTTTTTATCAACTGTTCAATACATAAAACAAGTTTTATGTGGGTTTCTGTTTAAAGTTGCCCTATTTAATCGATATTCATTTACACTGAACTCACATCCAACAGCACTGTAACTCATACCTGAATGAAGCTTATTTTATATATATTTTCTCCGTTAGGCGCATCAGCTTTCTTGTGCTTAGGAACACTAGATAGCACTTGAGAACCATGCTTGGGAAGCTGTATCAAATGGCAAAATCTGGCTGGGCACGGTGGCTCAGTGTGTAATCCCAGCACTTTGGGAGGCCTAGGTGAGAAGACTGCCTGAGCCTGGGGGTTCGAGATCAGCCTGGGCAACTTGGTGAGACCTTGTCTCTACAATAAATCACAAAAAAACTATCCAGGCATGGTGGCACACACCTGCAGTTCCAGCTATTTGAAAGGCTGAAGCAGAAGGATTGCCTGAACCCAGAACGTCCAGACAACGGTGGCTGTGAGTAGCAGTGTGCCACTGCACTCCAGCCTGAGCAAGGAAGTGAGACTCTGACTCAAAAAAGAAAAAAAATTCTAATAAGCAAATTCTCTAAAAATACTGCACAGTATTTGGGAACTTCAGAAATTCTACTTTGAAAACCAGCCTTCTTATGGTAGCTGCTTCTGCTTCTCTGAAAATACCTAAAATATATAGTACTGTAATATTATTTCATTACCAGCAGGGCAGCCCCAAAAGGTCAGGTAAGGGCATTACACTACTCATGTTGTCTACTTCCTCTGCAGGTTGCCAGGGCACACAACCAACAGACTATTCCTAAAAGGGAAAATCTGATCAATCAGCAAGTCTTCCTGAATCAAATCCTACAGGATTTCTTGCATCCCCTATTCCACATCCCCCACCCTCATCAGCAACCTCCCTTAAATAAGCCTTTCACAGCAGGGCCTCTTCCAACACTGACCCCTTTCTATTCTGCATTGTCATCATCATCTGTTGATCTCAACTACTCATACATTAGTTTTTTTGAGGCAGGATCCATGGCTCTGCATCTCTGTAGTCTCTAACATAGTATACAATGTAGCAGGTGTGCAGTGGATCACAAATAATGGAATTATTACTCACTATTAACTCTAATATCTTGTCTCATATTTGTTACTTGCAGTATTTAAAAACCCAAAGCTAGCCGGGCTCAGTGGCTCAGCCTGTAATCCCGCACCTTTGGGAGGCTGAGGTGAGTGGATTGCCTGAGCCCGTGGGTTCGAGACCCGCCTGGGCAGCGAAACCTCATCTTTACGGTAAATCAAAAAATCAGCTGGGTGTGGTAGCGCATGCCTGTAATTCCGGCTACTTGGAAGGCTGAGGCGGAAGGATCGCCGGAGCCCAGCAGGTCGATGGCCAGGAGTGGCCACTGCACTCCAGTCTGGGCGACCGAGTGAGACTCCAACTCAAAAAATAAAAAAATAAAAAATAAAAACCCAAAGCTGTGTGAACTCAATGCTTAAATCAGCTTTATCTAAAATTCAACTAAACATTAGTCAGAATATCACTTTCGCTACTTAGGACAACAAACACCATCACAATGCTACATATTAATAGCTTTTAAAAACATGTTTTAAAATTTTACATTCGGCCAGGTGTGGTGGCTTATGCCTGTAATCCCAGTACTTGGGAGGCAGAGGTAAGAAGACTGCCTGAGTTCAGGGGTTCAAGATCAGCCTGAGCAACATGGCAAGACCTCGTCTCTACAATAAATAAATTTTAAAAAATCAGCCAGGCATGGTGGTACATGCCTGGTTCCAGCTACTTGGAAAGCTGAGGCAGAAGGATTGCCTAAACCCAGCAGGTCAAGGCTATGGTGGCTGTGAGCGTGCCACTGCACTCCAGCCTGGGCAGTAGAGTGAGACTCCAACTCAAAAAAGTCAAAAAAACCTTTCACCAACAACACTGGCTAAAAAGAATACTGTGACCAGCCGGGCTTGGTGGCTCAGCCTTTAATCCCGCGTCCTTGGGAGGCTGAGGTGAGTGGATTGCCAGAGCCCGCGGGTTTGAGACCCGCCTGGGCAACTTGGCGAGACCTCATCTCTACAATAAATCAAAAAAAAAAAAATTAGCCGGTCGTGGTAGCGCGCGCCTGTAATTCCAGCTACTCAGAAGGATCGCCGGAGCCCAGCAGGCGAGGCTGCGGTGGCCGGGAGCGGCCACTGCACTCCAGTCTGGGCGACAGAGTGAGACTCCAACTCAAAAAAAAAAAAAAAAATTACTTTCAGGCTATGTGTATAAGGTGAGTATGAAATCAAACAAATCCTGTATTTAGATTTGGGTCTCATACCCAAGATATCTAATTACTTAAATACAAATATTTCAAAACCGAAAAAATCTGAAACACTTCTGGTTCTGAGTATTTTGGATAAAGAAGGAATACTTGGTCTACAATAGCTTTCAATAAAATATAACACGAATAAATAATGGTAGGCCGGACTTGGTGGCTCAGCCTGTATCCTAGCTTTAGGAGGCTGAGGCAAGCGGACTGCCTGAGCCCATGGGTTCGAGACCCACCCATGCAACTTGGCGTAGACCTCATATCTACAACAAATAAAAATTTAGCTGGGTGTGGTAGAACGCGCCTGTAGTTCTGGCTACTTGGAAGGCTGGGGCGGAAGGATGGCCGGAGCCAAGCAGGTCAAGGCTGTGGTGGCCGGGAGCATGCCACTGCACTCCAGTCTGGGCGACAGGGTGAGACTCCAGCTCAAAATTTAAAAAACAAATAATGGTAGGTGCTTAAAATTCATTGTGCCCACTGGACTGCTTGTTAGAACCGCTGTTTCCCCTTACATCGCTCTCTGTGATGGTGATGGGAAGGCCGCGCAGCATGATGGTCTTGCTTTCCCTCTCATCACTGATGTCATGCCTATAGTCGTGCTCGCCATAGTCACCATCGGAATGGTAGCCATCTTCTGATCGGTCACTGTTTCTTCTTTCACGCTCTCTCTGATTTATGACAAACAAAATTACAATCACCCTGTACCCTTTAATCCAGGCCCCTCACTCCTAGGAAGAAAGCCAACACAGAAACAAGCACTCTATGTTGATGTTCACTGCAGTGTTTTCTAAAACTGCAACAGTCATTTAACAATTCATGACCATCACACCAATACAAAGAAATACCATTATGTGTTACAATATCAAGGCTACATGTGTGGAAAATTGGAAAAAGGAAACAAAGTTTAAAATTTATGGGAAGCATAATTACTATTAAACAAAGCTATGTATGCATATGGAAAGGAATGTGAATATGCTTATTCTATAACATACTTTTTTTTTTTTTTTTTTTTGAGTTGGAGTCTCACTCTGTCGCCCAGACTGGAGTGCAGTGACACGCTCCTGGCCACCGCAGCCTCAATCTGCTGGGCTCCAGCGATCCTTCCGCCTCAGCCTTCCAAGTAGCTGGAACTACAGGCATGCGCTACCATGCCCGGCTAATTTTTTGATTTATTGTAGAGATGAGGTCTTGCCAAGTTTCCCAAGC
>NW_007248603.1:25351-31517 GCF_000164805.1 Carlito syrichta
CCTCAGCCTCCCAAAGCACGGGATTACAGGCTGAGCCACCGAGCCCGGCTTACAACATACTTATAATTCACTTTTAAAACGTCTGATGCATAAGACATGTATATTATAACCCCATTATGTCATCTTTAAAATGGGAATAACAGGCCAGGCTTGGTGGCTCAGCCTGTAATCCCATCACTTTGGGAGCCCACGGGTTCAAGACTAGCCTGGGCAACTTGGTGAGACCTCATCTCCACAATAAAAGCAAACAAACAAACAAACAAACAAAAAAACAGTTGCAGAGTATTCTACTGTGTGGCTGGACCATAAAATGGGAATAACATCTACCATAGAGGGTTGTAGTGAGACCTAAATGAATTCATGAAGAGTATTTGGTGAGCCATATGTTAAGCACTGGCTATTATCTGTATTACATAAGATTAAAGTCGTCTTTGGCAGTGATGGTCAACTCAAATATATTTCAGAATACAGAGTCTGATATAATACTTAACAGGAGAGATTTCAATACTTGGCATACTTATTTCAAGAACCATGTACATGCAATTCTTAATTCCAAGAATTCTATAAACAGTTGTTGGTCACTCACCTCTGGACTATCATAGTCTCGGTAGTCATCATATCTATCACCTCTCCGATCATCACTAGATCTTTTGTAATCTGAGTCCCTCCGTCTGCTTCTGGATTCACGCTCATCACGGTCATCTCTGTCTATGATAGAACCATATCTTCCACTACGCTCTGTTCTACTCACTCTGCCAGGGAAAATAATTTTAATTCAATCTAAAGTAAAACATATTCTTTACCTTTAAAAAACATGATTAACCCCCACCAACCAGTTTGTAAGATATATCCAAATAGGTTTAATGTATCCCTTAAAATGTACTATCAAATTCTAGTTTACAAAGATAACCACTGGGAAAATACCTATATCTCTAAATGTAAAGATAATTCTCAGGAATTTATGCTAAATCTTTAAATATAGTTATCAAATGTTTGGGCTAAATATTTTAAAGAAAGGATCATGTTGTCCAAGTTTATATTTTGCATTCTGTCAAGTCTAAAGTCTGCACAGTATCCCTTTCATCCTCAATTCAGATATTAGTAACCAAAAATGGTAAGAAAGCAATTACTTGAATTTCACCCAGTTTCAAAGGAGAATATATCCTAGCTCATCTACTCTCAAGGGTATCACACCTACTCAAAAGTGGGCCAAAAGCCTGGATGAGCTAAGCTCATCTTTTTTCCCCCATCAGGCAATGAACCAAATAGTTTGTCAGACATAACTGAATAGTTAACAAAAACTAGCACTGTAAGAATACATTATTTTGGCCAGGCTTAGTGGCTCACACCTATAATCCCAGCACTTTGCGAGGCCAAGGTGAGAGGATTGCCTGAGTCCACGGGTTCAAGACTAGCTTGGGCAACTTGGTGAGACCTCATCTCTACAATAAATCAAAAAATTAGTTGGGCGTGGTGGTGTATGCCTGTAGTTCCAGCTACCTGAAAAGCTGAGGCAGAAGGATCACCTGAGCCCAGTAGGTTGAGGCTGTGGTGGCCACAAGTGTGGCACTGCACTACAGCTTGGGTGATAGAGTGAGACTCCAACTCAAAAAAACTCCCTCAAAATTATTTCCTATATCATCAGATTTATTTTTGGTTTCAAGGCAGCATTGGGCTTCATGGGATAATCCAAGAAAAAGAGGCTTAAAGATGTGGGGTACAATTCAGGGTTGGGTATACAAATGGTTAAAAAAGGGTTAAACCGCCGGGCTCGGTGGCTCAGTCTGTAATCCCGCGCCTTTGGGAGGCTGAGGTGAGTAAATTGCCTGAGCCCGCGGGTTCGAGACCCGCCTGGGCAGTGAGACCATATCTCTATAATAAATCAAAAAATCAGCCGGGCATGGTAGCGCATGCCTGTAATTCTGGCTACTTGGAAGGCTGAGGCGGAAGGATCGCCGGAGCCCAGCAGGTCAAGGCTGCGGTGGCCGGGAGCGGCCACTGCACTCCAGTCTGGGCAACAGAGTGAGACTCCAACTCAAAAAAAAAAAAAAAAAAGGCTTAAACTCATTTGACCGTACATAAGCCAGGTTCATAAAACTACTGTGCAATCACAAAGTAAAGGAAAAGTTTATAAGGGCTTTATTTAAAGTATACACACTGGGCCAGGTGCAAAGGCTCACAACTGTAATTCCAGTACTTTGGGAGGCAGAGGTGATAGGAATGCTTGAGCCCAAGGGTTCAACACCAGCCTGGGCAACTTGGTGAGACTCGTCTCTACAATAAATCAAAAAATTAGTACGTGTGGTGGTGAGCGCCTATAGTTCGAGCTACTTGGAAGGCTGAGGCGGAAGGATTGCCTGAACCCAGCATGTTGAGGATATGGTAGCTGTGAGCATGCCACTACACTCTAACCTAGGTGACAGAATGAGACTCTGACTCAAAAAAAGCATACACATTTAATAAACAGGATCCAAGGAAATAAGACGTATGAGATTGAGAAACCCTAAATGGATAAATGTTAACTTACTAAGTTATTTGGAACCAAAAACTAGTGACACAGCATTGACGATGACCTCATGTACATGAACATTTCCTAAGTCCCTCTAGGCTGTCAATTTGATCTATTATAGGAACTAGCGTCAATACTAAGAAGGCAGATGGCTGAATAAGGTTGTATGTTTAAATCAAATGGTCTGAGAGGGAGCACCCATAGATGACACAATAGCTAAACGTTCTCTCATCTTAACTTTCTACTAATTCTTGGGCTCTTTTTTTCCTTCATGTAATACAGGATCCCAAGCTCTCAGCTCTGGATCATCTGGCTATTTAAAGAACAGTAACAAGAACTGGCATTCACTGACTGCTTACCACAGTCAGGAACTGTGCTAAGTACCAGACTGTATGATCTTCTGGTTTCTTTGCAAAGGCTGTTCTCCACACAGGGAACCCTCAGTGACAGTCTGACCTGCTTGCTCTCCTTTACCTAATTCTTACTTAGCCTTCAGTTTCATTTCAGAGAATAATTTCTCCAGGAAGTTTTTCTGGCTGTGTACAGGAAAAAAACATGCTGCCTAAGTGTTCTGATATCACCTTAAACTTTATTACAGCATGTTCATACATACTTTCTCCTACTAGACTGCAGCTTGTGAGAGCAGATCCATAAAGGTGCTCATTGGCAATGTCTGGCACAAAACAAATATTCGATTGATAAATACTGTAAACAATTTTATGTAGAGTAAATGAAACCCTTAAAATATTTTTGTAAACAAATAGTTCAGTCCCCACTAAAATGCTGAGATTGAAGGCAAGTACTATAATAACTTACCGTTTGTCTGAACCCATTGTCCCACTGAAGATCTAGCACACAGCTCCAAAAGGTTCAAATTTTATTTTTTTCTAGGAGACAAGAGAAGATTAGTTGCTGCAAATCTTAAAGGTCACAAGTCAGTCGCTCTATAAACTGGAATACTACTGAGGTTGGGATTTCATAAAACCTTCATTAAATCATTAACAGTGCCTATCTAAGGTGGGGAGGTGGGGAACAACTGTCAAGGCTAAAATCATGCGTTGTTAACAAAATGCTAACTATGAGCATAGCAAGAAGATGAAGTATACTTTAAAATATCAGACTCCATTTTCAACCACAAACTCAAAAAAGGAAGCAAGCAGATGACTCCTTCCCTGCTCCTATCTTGCCATTACAAAGCAAAAAAGGGCCTGCAATCAGTTCCTTGGGTTCGGAATCAAAACAACTCCAGTGGACTAACTGACCATTAAAACATTAATCCAAGTGTCTTTACTAATACAAGGAGCAACATGAAATTTAAAAATTTCTGACGAGAAATTTGAAGCTGGGATACTGAGTTGATTAAAATCTACTACATTAATAACGCAACAGATCAGAGAAGAGCAAACCTCAAAACTAACTCCTTGGTAACAATAACCACCACGTCCTGAGCCAGTCCTGAGTACCACTGAGTGGCGGACAGTCTGCTCCCCTTTCCCCCCGTCGGTAACAAGACATCACACAGTTGGACTGCATTCGATGCGTGTGAAGCCCGAGAAATCAGTTACAGGCGTCTCCGCAGCCAGGTCTAGAGCAGGCACTCTCGATGATTTGTTGAATTGATAAATGAAAAAGAACCATCTGGAGGAAACAAGTCCCGGGGCAAAATCGCCGGTGCAAGTCGAGCGGGCCGTGATGCCGCCTCTGGTCTCCTGGGCTGTGCAGCCAGCCACTTCGGTGGGGTCTCGCGGCCGAGACGGCGGTGCCACGGCCCGCTCGACCGACTCAGGGGTCGGCCTTCCTTCCCTGTACACACCCCTCCCGCTTGCAAGAGGTTCCTAGCCCGCAAACAGCCATCACACAGAACAGCTTTTCCGAGGAAGCGACTCAGTTGCAGCTGGGGGGCGATGGCGGCTAGAGACTGCCGGGGCGCTACGGGGAGGAACCGGTGACGGCTACGCCGCTCCGTTGGGCTGGGGATTCCGGGACGCGCACCGCCAAAGGGCAAACTCACTTTCCGAAAGAAGCGGGGCCAGAGCTGAGCCGTGGGGAGCGACCTCAGGAAACTGACACAGCTGGAGGCAACGAGGGGCTCGGCCCTTTACCGCCTTGGGTGATTTAGCCCCTCGAGAGAACTGGCTGAAGCTGGTCAACCACCTCCGGCAGCTGACAGGGAGGCTTGGGGGCCAGCCCCAACGGCAAGAATCTCCCCTCGTTTCGCACTTACCCCTAGGAAAGACTGAAGCAGCAGTAGCGGCCCTGCGCCTCAGAACCTGCAACAAGATTCTGCCGCTCCACAAAATGGCGCCTCCGCCGACGGCCGTCTCCTACCCACAGTACCTCGCGCCTATGCCCGCCCCCTGCCACCCGTCCTACTCTGGAAGCCAATCCGTGAAGGTGCTTGGTTGTGCAAGGTCTGCCGGGAAGTGTGGTCGCCAGGGTAGCCTGTCACTTACTACGCCCTAATTTCTAGCCTATTTCTCTTCTAAACCACGACCAAAGTGTCAATCTGTCTTTGCAAAACTGGATTAGAGTTTCTAGACTCCTCTCTATGAAGCATAGTAATTCTTTGCCTTTGCTACAAGCCCCCTAGAGAGAGTACAGTTTGGTTTCACTGACAAGATCTAAAACATCATATCTAATTCGACTTCAAAAAGGAGGAACGTTAGTTGATCACCTTAGTAGACGCCAGATTATTGTGCTAGATGCTTTTCAAACCCTATTTTTATCTTCATAACCTATGAGATGATTATTAAACCCATTTTATAGATGAGGAAATAGAGGGAATTCTTGTAGGCAGGTACAATCTAGTATCAATTCCATTGAAATGCTCTAGTCTAAATCAGTGGCTCAGGAAAGGCATTTCCCAAGATTTATCTGTTACTACTTGGACCTCTAATTGGCCTTTCAAAGTTAACACAGCCAATCCATGCTCGTCTCCTTCACAGCCTTCTCCAGCCCATAAATGGCAACTCTCTGCTTCCAGTTATTTAGGACAAAACCTTGGAGTTATCCGCAACTTATTTTCTCGCACCCAACCCGCCAGCAAATCCTGTTATCTTCAAAGATTAGATCTAAGCCGGGCTCGGTGGCTCAGCCTGTAATCCCGCGCCTTTGGGAGGCTGAGGTGAGTGGATTGCCTGAGCGCCTTTGGGAGGCTGAGGTAAGTGGATTGCCTGAGCCTGCAGGTTCGAGACCCGCCTGGGCAGAGAGACTTCATCTCTACAATAAATAAAAAAATCAGCCGGGCGTGGTAGCGCACGCCTGTAATTCCGGCTATTCGGAAGGCTGAGGCTGAAGGATCGCCAGAGCCCAGCAGGTCGAGGCTGCGGAGGCCGGGAGCGGCCACTGCACTCCAGTCTGGGCGACAGAGTGAGACTCCAACTCAAAAAAAAAAAAAGAGATTAGATCTAGAGTCCAAGCACTTCTAGCTGCCTCCACTGCTGACCTAATTAAAACCATCAATGTCCTTGTTTTACAAAGACAGCAGACCATACAGAATAATGGTGGTGAAACTGGAGCATGAACTAGTTTGGTTTCAGAGTCCATGCCCTTAACTACTAGAATGGAAAGTCCAGAAGGGCAGGAACTTTTGTCTTAGATCACTACTCCATCCCCAGTGCTTCTTTTTTTTTTTTTGAGTTGGAGTCTCACTCTGTC
>NW_007248603.1:31820-35191 GCF_000164805.1 Carlito syrichta
GTCTTGCTGCCCAGGCGGGTCTCGAACCTGCGGGCTCATGCAATTCACTCACCTCAGCCTCCCAAAGGCGCGAGATTACAGGCTGAGCCACCGAGCCCGGCCCAGTGCTTCTACTGGTGCCTGCCATGTGGTGCACATTCAATAAATAGCTGTTGAATGAACAAATCAATACACCTCCAAAACTGTGGCAGAAAGAAGCAAGGATCCATGGCCAGGGTCAGTGGCTCATGCCTGTAATCCCAGCACTTTGAGAGGCCCAGATGAGAGGACTGCTTGAGCCCAGGAGTTTGAGACTAGCCTAGGTAACATAGACCTCATCTCTACAAAAGAAAAATAAATTAGCCAGGCATGGTGATGAGCACCAGTAGTCCCACCTATTGGGGAAGCTGAGGTGGAAGGATCTCCTGAGCCCAGGAGGTCAAGGCTGCGATGAATTATGAATCTTGCCACTTCACTCCAGCTTGGGTGACAGAGAGACAGCCCACTGGGGAGAAAAAAAGGATCTTTGAGAAATTCAAAGAGGGACAATTTGGAGACTGACCAGTCAGTGAGGTCGTGGTATTCCCATGTATCCTTACCATAACTTGCCTCTGGCGTCATTTATTTTTTTAAATTTACTTATTTATTTTTTTTGAGTGGGAGTCTCACTCTGTCGCCCAGACTGGAGCGCAGTGGCACGCTCCCGGCCACTGCAGCCTCGACCTGCTGGGCTCCGGCGATCCTTCCGCCTCAGCCTTCCAAGTAGCTGGAACTACAGGCGCACACTACCATGCCCAGCTACTTTTTTGATTTATTGTAGAGATGAGGTCTCGCCAAGTTGCCCAGGTGGGTCTTGAACCCACAGGCTCAGGCAATCCACTCACCTCAGCCTCATAAAGCATGGGATTACAGGCTGAGCCACCGAGCCTGGCGAATTTATTTTTGAGTTGGAGTCTCACTCTGTCGCCCAGGCTGGAGTGCAATTGCATGCTCACGGCCACTGAGGCCTCGACCTGCTGGGCTCAGGAGATCCTTCCGCCTTAGCCTTCGAAGTAACTGGAACTACAGGCAGACACCACCATGCCCGGTTAATTTTTTATGAGATGAGGTCTCACCAAGTTGCCCAGGCTGATCTTGAGCCCGTGGGCTCAGGCAATCCTCTCACCTCAGCCTCCCAAAGTTCTGGGATTATAGGCATGGACCACCATACCCTGGCATGATTTATAGATTTATTTTTAGAACCGATTTTTCAGGTCATAATAAAGAATGAAAAATTAGATCACAGCAAGGCAGAGAAAGATATCAGTTATGGAAAATTGCACCTATATTACTCTCCTCTTCACTCTCTGGATAAAAAATCTTTCTAGAATAAGTGGAGGAATGTCAGGAGATTCCAAACTAGGGACTTCAAATATACTGGAAAATCTTTTTCCTGAAAAGGTATCCTTTTATTTTTTTTTTTTGAGTTGGGGTCTCACTGTCACCAAAATTGGAGTGCACTGACATGATCATGGCTCTCCACAGCCACGCTGGCCAGGAAAGGTATCTTTAAACATGTTCTAACTATGGCTTAGTCTTCTACATCCAGGACAGTAAGTTACTGACACTGGAAATTCTTTAGGTACTTAAAAACACAACAATGGAAAGACAGAAATCTCGAGTTGGAATTATGAGTAATTTTTTCCTTTCTCTCTGTATACACACACAACATATATATACCTACCTCTTCATCTGTATTGTGCATATGTGTATACACAGTGTCCAATTTAGGGGGAAGGATATAGGTATACAACATTTGCTACCAGAAAAAAAATTCATGTATCTGACCCACAAAAGGCACTCTAATTTTTTTTTTTTTTTTGAGTCAGGGTCTCACTCTGTCGCCCAGGCTGGATTGCAGTGGCACGCTCACTACCACCACAACCTCGACCTGCTGGGCTCAGGTAATCCTTCTGTATCAGCCTTCCAAGTAGCTGGAACTACAGGTGCATGCCACCACGCCCTGCTAATTTTTCTTGATTTATTGTAGAGATGAGGTCTCACCAAGCTGCCCAGGTGGTCTCGAACCCACGGGCTCAGGTAATCGTGGCACCTTGGCCTCCCAAAGTGCTGGGATTATAGGTGTGGGCCACCGCGCCCAGTCTAGCACTCTAATATTTAATGAAATTTAAAAGTTGGATGGTTGCAGTGGCTCAAGCCTGTAATGCCAGCACTTTGGGAAGCCGAAGTGAGGGGACTGCCTGAGTCTATGCGTTTGAGAACAGCCTGGGCAATTTGGTGAGACCTCATCTCTACAATAAACAAACAAACAAAAAAATCAGCTGGGTGTGGTGGCACACACCTGTAGTTCCGGCTACTTGGAAGGCTGAGGTGGGAGGATCCCAAGTCCAGCAGTATGACGCTGGGGTGGCTGTGAGCGTGCATGCCACTGCACTCCAGCCTGGGCAATGGAGTGAGACTCCAACTCAAAAAACAAAATAAACTTTAGTCACCTTCAGTATACTCTCTGTTTGATGCAATATACCTATCAAAATGTTTTTTCCCAGTGCTCAAAAGTTTTCGAACTCACCAATTTTGATGCCATCAGCAAAATGTTTCCCTTTGAGGGCTTTTTTCATCTGGGGAAGCAAAAGTCGCTGGGGTTGAGATTGGGTGAATAGGGAAGGTGGGAGACAGGGGTCATAAGTTTTTGGTCAAAAACTGCGGAACACTCAGTGTGGTATGGGCAGGTTGTTCATGTAAATCATCCATGAAATGGGCAAATGCAGTGAAAGAAATCTCAAAAAAAAAAATTCACTGAAGCTGAACACAATCTTTCAACGCTAGCTAGCTAGTACACTGATGTCAATGAGCTCTTAGAATGCTTACCTAGTGGGGGGAGACTATATACAAGGGACACACTATACTACAAGGGACACGTCCTCCAAAAAATAATTCGGTTGTTTTGGGTTCTCCCCTTGTACACGAGGTCCCTGCAAACCCCAATGGATGACACAGATGCCAAGAATCTAGAACCCACTAGAATTGATGGCCACAAGTATTTACTGTCTCTAAAACAGTTTAACAAACATTTTTGAGCATTCATAAGGTAATTGCTGGGCTAGGCTCATCACCAGTCATTAAAGCATAATCATTCTTAAACTTAAAGGAGGCCCCTGGCACACACACACAAAAAGATTCTATCCAGAGGTAAGTGTCAATCTCCAAATTTCTCTTTGGTAGCTGACTATTTTTGGGAACATTGCTCTGTTGAGCTCCAGTGTTGTGTCCCTAAAGGCCTGTCTGGCAGCTGATGTAAGAAAAACAAAGACAATGGAGTTGTTTTTTGTTTTAAATAAAGCAACATATGTTCCATGAAAGATAGTCCTTTTTTTTTTTTTTTTTTTTTTTTG
>NW_007248603.1:35239-42823 GCF_000164805.1 Carlito syrichta
GCTGGAACTACAGGTGCGCACTACCACACCTGGCTAATTTTTTGATTTTATTGTAGAGATGAGGTCTCGCCAAGTTGCCCAGGCGGGTCTCGAACCTGCAGGTTCAGGCAATTCACTCACCTCAGCCTCCCAAAGAGCGGGATTACAGGTTGAGCCACCGAGCCCAGTTTTTTTTTTTTTGAGTTGGAGTCTCACTCTGCCGCCCAGGTTCGAATGCAGTAGCATGCTCACAGTCACCGCAGCCTGCTGCTGGGCTCAGGCGAGCTGGAACTATAGGCACGTACCGCCATGCCCAGCTAATTTTTTCGTTTATTGTAGAGATGAAGTTTCACCAGGTTGCCCAGGCTGGTCTTGAATCCATGGATTCAGCCAATCCTTTCACCTTGGCCTCTCAAAGTGCTGGGATTATTGGTGTGAGCCACTGTGCCCAGTCAAAAGATAGTCCTTTAAAATTGTGTTTCCTAGTTTGGGGATGTAAAAAAGAAGGTCCCCTCTTTAATGAAATGATGACCACATGTCTTTACAAAAAACAAACAACAACTCCCATTACTTAGCAAAATAAGAAACAGGTTCCCATATTTTTGTCCCAAGCTGGGAATTACTGCTCTAGAAGATAAAGAAAAAAAAGATTTATAAAAAAACTCTTGCTTATACCAAGAAATTAAAATGATTTTTGTCAGAGATGGGTTACGATGAACTGAGAGATATACAATCAAAATCCAATCAAGAGTATTTTTCATAAATCTGTGAGTTCAGCATTATTCATTCATTTATGGAGTGCCTGTGCCATTATTACTAGGTCCTGTGCCAGGTCCTAGAGATAAAGTAGTAATGAAGAAAATTACTCAAGGTTCCTCAAAGGCCTCAGGGAATTTCCACGGATGACACTTTTTTTTTGAGTTGGACTCTCACTGTGTCACCCAGGCTAGAGTGTCATGGCACATTCATGGCCACTGCAGCCTCAACCTACTAGGGTCAGGTGATCCTTCCGTCTCAGCCTTCCAAGTACCTGGAATCACAGGTGCACACCACCTCAACCTGCTAATTTTTTTAATTTATTGTAGAGACGAGGTCTTGCCAAGTTGCCCCGGCTGGTCTCAAACACCTGGGGGCTCAGGCAATCATCTCACCTCTGTTCCCAAAGTGCTGGGATTACAGGTGTGAGCCACCACACCCAGCTTAGGGTGAAACTTTTCATACCCACTCCTACTTTAACCACTAATCAAGGTATTGCTTTTGAAATGTATTAAAAAATTTGGATTTAGGGTCAGGTGTGGTGTTTCATGTTTCTAATCTCAGTACCTTGGGAGGTCGAGGTGGGAGGATTATTTGAGCCCAGAAGTTCGAGACCAGTCAGAGCAATTTGGCAAGACCTCATCTCTACAGTAAATCAAAAAATTAGTTGGGCTTGGTGGCATGCACTTGTGGTTCCAGCTATTTAGAAGGCTGAGGATGAAGGATCACCTGAGCCCAGCAGGTCTAGGCTGCAGTGGCCATGAGTGTGCCACTGTACTCCAACCTGGGCAATAGAGTGAGACTTTGATAAAAAATCAAAAGAAAAACAAAACAAATGCCCAAAATGTTAGACTGTATTTTCAAAAACAAAATCTCCCTTACAATGAAAAATTCAAACTAGGAAAAACAAACAAATGTAGGCTCTGAGGACAATGTAGGCTCTGAGGTCTGAGCTTAAACACTTCCTTCAGGGAAGATGTTGCTGCCACCAAACAAGAAGGAAGTCTACATCATACCATCCAATAGCTTACTGTACATACTTCTCCCTTGAGGTTTAATCACATCATTGCCCAATGTCCATTTTCCCCAGTAGACTGAATTCCATGTACACAGAGAATAACACCCTTCTTGCTATAAGCCCCAGTGGCAAGTAGATAAGCTCTCAAAATATCCATAAGTCAACAATTAATAACAGGACGGATGTTGCCTCTGCTGGGTTAACAACTTCAATAGTGAAGCATCTGCTGTGACCCACAGTTCATGCTAGGTCCAGTGGGATGACATAGGGCTAGAAGGAAAACTTGGTTGGTGAGCTCAGGACAAAACTAGACATTTCCAAAAAGGGTTTTGACCTACTCAGACCAAAAGTAATGAGATGCACTACAGATGAACCTATGGACCAGCAGTCAGACCAAAAGGGTTCTTGAAATGCATCTGTCTGGAGCTGAAAGATTTAAATGGCCCATCTTCTGTAAGTACTAGTAGTAGCAAGTCCTAGAACCCAGGGCTCTCAATTTCTAAGCTAATATGCTCTTTGTTTTGTTTGTTTGTTTTCCCTTGTGGAGGGATAAACAGACTCATCAAAGATTAAGAGAGGCCTGTATGGTGGTGGTTCATGGCTGTAATCCCAGCACTTTGGGAGTGTGAGGCAGGAGACTCACTTGAGACCAGAAGTTTAAGGCCAGCCTGGGAAACACACTGAGATCCACCTTTACAAAAAGTAAAATAATTAGCTAGCATGGTGGTGCACACCTGTAGTTCTAGCTGCTCTGGAGGCTGAGGTGGAACAATCGCTTGAGCCCAGAAGTTGGAGGCTCCAGTGAGCTATGATCTTGCCACTGCATTCTAGCCTGGGAGACACCGTAAAACATTGTCTCAAAAACAAAACAAAACAAACAAAAGACTAAGAAAGAAATGATATCTGACAATAGCATGGGAAGCAACTTAAATTCACATTTACTATTCCTGTTGCTGACATTTTCTTCTTAGTATACCTTACTTCCACTCATCAAGGTCCATTCCCCTACAAAAAGCCAAGTCCTCCACACTTATTTCAGAGTACAAATCAAGCCCTCCTTGGTCCAGTTTTATGCATACGAACCATGCTTTTATTTATTTTTTTGAGTTGGAGTCTCACTCTGTCACCCAGACTGGAGTGCAGTGGCTGCTCCTGGTCACCGCAGCCTCAACCTGCTGGGCTCCGGTGATCCTTGCGCCTCAGCCTTCCTAGTAGTTGGAACTACAGACATGCGCTTACCACGCCCGGCTGATTTTTTGATTTATTGTAGAGATGAGGTCTCGCCTGCCCAGGCGGGTCTTGAACCTGCGGGCTCAGGCAATTCACTCACCTCAGCCTCCCAAAGGTGCGGGATTACAGGCTGAGCCACCCAGCCCGGCGATGAAAGATGCTTTTAGACCCAGGGGTTGGCAAATTATGAGGCCAATTCTGGCCTTGCCTCTGTTTTTATAAATAAAGTTTTATTGAAATACAGCCACAACCACTTGTTTACAGATTATCTATTGCTGCTTTCTCATTCCAACAGTAGAGCTGAATAGTTGCAACACAGATCATCTGACCTATAAAGCATAAAATACTGAATCTCTAGCCTTTTACAGAAAAGCTTATAGATTCCTGCCTTACACTATTAAGATGGTCTTCTAAACACTGTCTTCCTCTTAAGAAACAGTCTTCCCCTGAGAAACTTGCAAAGTAAAATTCCTAGTATTGTGATGTTACCTTGAGGAATTATTTTTAAGTTATAATAGGCTCATAGGCTATGTAGTCCTTTATTTAAAAAAAAATTTTTTTTTTGAGAAAGCAGGATTTACTGAAAAGCTCCTACATTGGGAGGAGACCCGAGGGGGCTGCCCTAAAAAAATTTTTAATAGAGACAGGGTCTTGCTGTTACCCAGGCTGAAGTGCAGTAGCACAATCCTAGCTCACTGCAACCTTGAACTCCTGGGTCCGAGTAATCCTCCCATCTCAGTCTCCTAAGTAGCTGGGACTAACTGAACTCAGTGGCTCAGCCTGTAATCCCGAGCTTTGGGAGGCTGAGGTGAATGGATTGCCTGAGCCTATGGGTTTGAGACCCACCTGGGCAACTTGGTGAGACCTCATCTCTACAATTAAAAAAAAAAAAAATCAGCCGGGCGTGATAGCACATGCCTGTAATTCCGGCTACTTGGAAGGCTGAGGCGGAAGGATCGCCGGAGCCCAGCAGGTCGAGGCTGCAGTGGCCAGAACCAGCTACTGCACTCCAGTCTGGGCGACAGAGTAAAACTCCAACTCAAAAAAAAAAAAAAAAGTAGCTAGACATGTACTATGTACCTGCATAGTAGCTATAGACATGTGTACACGTGAGTAATTGCTTTAATTTTTATTTTTGTCTCACTCTGTCACCCAGGTTGTTCTCGAACTCTTGGGCAGAAGCAATCCCCTGCCTTAGCCTCCCAAAGCTGGAGAATATAAGCATGAGCCACTGTGCCCAGCTACTTTATAGTCCTTTCCACTACAGAGAAGGTTTTAAAAGCTCACTTTTGAAGTAAGTCTTATAAGATAGTAGGAATGACGATGATGGAGAAATTGAGAAAGATTTGAAAGAGGGCAGATACCTCTTTGGAGAGTGTTAGCTATGGAGGGGAGAAGAGCTGGGGCAGTGGCTGGAGAGGAATGGTAATCCTAACATATGATAGTAAGTGTAGGCAGGGTGCAGTGACTCAAGTCTGCAATTCCAGCACTTTGGGAGGCTAAGGCAAGAGGACTGCCTGAGTCCAGGGGTATGAGACCAGATTGGGCAACTTGGTGAGACCTTGTTTTCACAATAAATAAAAAAAAATGAGCTGGGCATGGTGGCACACACCTGTGATAACAGCTACTTGGAAGGTTGAGGTAGAAGGATCACCTGAGCACAGCAACTTGAGGCTGCAGTGGCCGTGAGTGTGCCACTGCACTCTAGCCTGGGTGACAGAGTGAGACTATGACTCAAAAAAAAAAAAAAGTATAACCAGGCACTTAGAAAAAGAGTTCTCACACTACTCATCATTACCCTCATAACAATAGTGAAGTCAAAAGAAGATTTTTCTAGCCCGGCTCGGTGGCTCAGCCTGTAATCCCGTGACTTTGGGAGGCTGAGGTAAGTGGATTGCCTGAGCCTGCAGGTTCGAGACCTGCCTGGGCAACTTGGTGTAGACCTCATCTCTACAATAAATCAAAAATCAGCTGGGCATGGTAGCGCGTGCCTGTAGTTCCAGCTACTTGGAAGGCTGAGGTGGAAGGATTGCCGGAGGCCAGCAGGTCAAGGCTGCGGTGGCCGGGAGCAGCCACTGCACTCCAGTCTGGGCAACAGAGCGAGACTCCAACTCAAAAAAAAAAAAAAGATTTTCTAAGTTCTAATGAGTAGTAAACCAACATGTGGAAATATGTTCAGTCGCAGCAGTTATTAAAAAAGAAAAAAAGAAACAATTAATGAGATGCTATTTTCACTGATTACATTAGGAAAATAAATTTTATGGTCAGATAGCATTCATACAAGTTATGGTTCAAAGGTCACTACAACCCACACTGTCATTTCAGCTTCACCTCGGTGGGCCCACAACAAGGCAATATCTCCTACTAGTAACCCCACTCCAACCCATCTCTGGAAAAAAGCTTAGCAAAAAATAATCACATTGAAAAAAAGTTTATTTAAAAAAGTTCTAGCAGCAAGAACAGTAACAAAACAAAAGGAGTGACGGACAAACAAAACAAGGAGGTTATGTCCTGTGGGACTTGTCTCCATTCTTAATCGAGTTCTTTATACCGAGCAAACATGACTCTTCGTACAGCATCTCGGTAAGTCTCGTTGGACTGTCTCTTGCTGGTTCTTCCTGGGGCCCCAACACTGGGGCCCCTCACCCGGCCTTCAGTCTACAAAACAAAGACAAACAATGAAGTGGGCCCTATGAATTAATTAACTTCAGGCCTGTCTTTGACCAGAGGTATTTCTCGACCAGTAAGAACAGGATATACAATTCTTCAGAATCTTTCATTATTAAACAAATACCCAAGGTGAATAAAGAGGGTGGTGATGCCATGATTATAGGATACAGGCTTTAATATCAGAAATACAAGAAGCTCTGTAGGAGAGAGATAAGCCAATCTCTTATGGTTGGCATTTTCAGAACAGAATCAAGGAAACACAAAATGGCAATGTTCCCTCATAACCCCTTTTCTACAAGTTCTCCCTAAAATATGAAGGGCAAAGTCCTTCATGGGAACCAGGACTAATTACATTCTACCTAAATTTTAGCCATCAAAGACCTCTGCTGACAATTCCTCTGAGTTGCCTTCATGTCTTTCTTTTCTTTTCTTTTTTTTTTTTGAGTTGGAGTCTCATTCTGTTGCCCAGACTGGAGTGCAATGGCCGCTCCCGGCCACTGCAGCCTCGACCTGCTGGGCTCCAGTGATCCTCCGCCTCAGCCTTCCAAGTAGCCCGAATTACAGCCATGTGCTACCACGCCCGGCTGATTTTTTGATTTATTGTAGAGATGAGGTCTCGCTGCCCAGGTGGGTCTCGAACCTGTGGGCTCAGGCAATCCACTCACCTCAGCCTCCCAAAGGCACGGGATTACAGGCTGAGCCACCGAGCCCGGCTTTAATTTTTTTGATTTATTGTACAGATGAGGTCTCACCAAGTTGCCCAGGCTGGTCTTGAGCTCCTGGGCTCAGGCAATCCTCTCGCTTCTGCCTCCCAAAGTCCTGGAATGACAGACATGAGCCACCACATCCGGCTAAGAATTTGTATTTCTAACAAGGATCTGGTGAACCACAGCAGATGCCCAAGAAGCAAGAGGTTTCTCAATGATGCGTCCAGGTGATGTCGTTGCTGCTGGTCTGGGACCATCCTTTCAGAACCATTACCTTACAGTAATGCTTTGCTTTTGCTAAGGCCTCAAAGACATCATTGTTATACCAGCAGGGGGAGATAAGTATACAGTAGATTCTCCAAAAATAATATGCCATTGAGTACTAAAGCTCCTTGGAGTTATGGTGTTGCCATGGAGACCTCAACTATTTGGAGAGCAGCCTGTAAATTGGCATCAGGTGAAAATCATTTCATTTGTTTATGTAAAATTTTATTTTAGCAGGAATAACGTCTAGATTCTTGCAAGCCATAGTGCCATGGTTAAGAACTTGGAATTGGGAGTCGGAAATCTGACTTTGGGAAATTGACTTCTCTGATCCTGCCTCCTGGGCTTTAAAACAGGCCCTACTTTATAGAATTATTGGAGGGTTCAAGTTCTTGACACCTTGTTATTATTATTAAAATGTTATTTATTAAAACTCTAAGTAGTTACTTAGTAGTTTCAACTCTTTAGCCTGCCTAAAATTTAGAAATATGTTGCTGTATTTGCTTTTTGAATAACAGTGCTCCTGTTATTCAGCTAAAGGAATGAAAACGTCTAGACGGTACGCCAATTGCTTTGTAAATTCTAATCTCTCCATACAAAATACCAGTAGATGGGTCTTTATTAACAGGGCCAGCCCAAAGAGCGCTAATCGATACTTTATCCCCTAGCCCAGATTTTGTCGACGCCCAAAGTGGGGTGTGTCCTGAACTTTGAACTTTGAGATGGAACAAAGCAGGCGTACACTTGCTGCGGGTAGGCGGGACACTCACGTGGGGTCCGACCAGACCAGGCCCCACCCAGCCAGGCCTTCGATGGAGCGGGCGTCGGCCGGGTGTGAGAAGCCGCTATCAGACGGGCGGTGTCCTGCAGCCTGGCGCTCGCGGCGAACGGTCATACCTGTCGTCACCGCCCCCCTCCTGGCCACCCCGGATCTTGGCCTTGCGGCGACAATGGCGGGGG
>NW_007248603.1:42897-61794 GCF_000164805.1 Carlito syrichta
TGGGCGGGGCCGCGGGGAAGGTGTGCCGGGGGCTGGTTGGGGGCGGGGCCGAGGCGCTGACGTCACGGGGAGGCGCGCGGGGAGGTGAGCGCCGCGGCGGGCGGGGGAGCTCACTCCGGGCTGCCAGCGCGGAGCCGCCCTGCCTCGACATCTCCCTGCGCGGCCGTCATGTCTCTACCGAGCAGCGTCCCGCGCCTCCTCCGCACGCAAGTGCACTCTGTCCTGAGCAAGTCTGTCCACTCCGTGGCGGTGATAGGGGCCCCGTTCTCACAGGGACAGGTGAGGACCTGGAGAAAGCGGCCGTGGGTGCGGGGACCCGGAGGCGAGGAGAGAATGGGGAAAACGGCGAGGGGACCCGGCGGGGTCCCGCGATTGGGCACCGGGAGAGCACGTGGGGTTTCCCCCGCAGAGTATGGAGGTGGAGGGAGGGTATCCTGTATGGGATGGAGGGCGCTCTGTTTGGGTGAGGTAGTCCTGTATGGGATGGAGGGCGCCTTGAATGGGGTGAGGGAGCCCTCCATGGGAGGGAGGGAGGGAGGGCGCCGTTTATGGGGTTGCACCGCCCTGTACCGGGTGAGGGCACCCTGTATGCGGTTAGCGCGCCCTATATGGGATGGAGGGCTCCCTGTAAGGGGTGAGGGAGGTTTCCGTGGCCTCCCCACGAAGAACGAGAAGACGGGGGTCCGGCCTGGGGTGCTGGAGCGAGGGCAAGGGGAAGCGAGTCCTGGGAGGCGCTGGAGGGGGCGAAACCGGCCGGAACCCCCGTGGAAACTCGCCAGCGCTACGAAGGGTTGGAGCTGCAGGACCCTCTCCCGAAGGAGCACCGGCTGCGAGAGCCGGCGCGGCCTTCGGCGCGGGAGGACGGCCGGCCGTTGTGTCCTCTTCGATGGAAGAGACCGGGTGGAGCAGCGGCTCCGGCCCCGCCCGGGGTCCTAAGCTGGGGCAGCCCCGGCTGTGCCGTGGCTGGGGAGCGTGACTTGATCCCGGCCACGGAGATGCTTCCCCCTCCTCCCTGCGCATGTCTGATGATGACCAGGCCCTAGAGCTGGGAGGACAGTTCTAGGTGGAGGGGCTGATGCGGCACAGGCTCTCAGAGGAATCTGCTGGGAACCACGTGTAGTGCAGCGGACTGCTGTGTTTTTGTGAACAGTTTCCCCGCCCAGTCACCTTCCCTCACATCTAACCGTGTAATTTGTGTAACTGACAGAAAAGAAAAGGCGTGGAATACGGCCCAGCTGCCATAAGAGAAGCCGGCTTGATGAAGAGGCTTTCCAAGTTGGGTGAGTGGCGGGATTTTAGAAGTCGGTGGGGGACGAGTAACAGACTGCCTCGAAGCAAGCTCTGCTGTCCAGGGACCACACCGTGTCAGCTGTGTATGTGAGGACAGTCTGCTGCGTCTCCCATCCTCCCTGATTCCGCCTGCGGCTATCAAGGAGTCTTCAGGGAAAGTCTTGCTGCAATAAAGAGTGTGTGGAAGGCAGGGAGGCGGAGGGAGGAAGGCCTGGCAATGCTGCTGGTGGTTGCAGAGTGGCACTAAGCACCGGTTCCAGCTCTTGAGGGCACAGTCGACCCTTCCTCCTGTAAACCCATCCCTCTTCACTCAGTTATGAGATGCTGGTGATTCACCAGTCTCATCATTTCCTCTCTCTACTCATTTCCTCTCTAGGGTTGATTACTGGAAGCAGGGCTTAGAGCTGTGTTTTTTTTTTTTTGAGTTGGAGTCTCACTCTGTCGCCCAAACTGGAGTGCAGTGGCCGCTCCCAGCCACCGCAGCCTCGACCTCCTGGGCTCCAGGCGATACTTCTGCCTCAGCCTTCCAAGTAACTGGAACTACAGGCATGCGCTACCACGCCCGGCTGATTTTTTGATTTATTGTAGAGATGAGGTCTCGCCAAGTTGCCCAGGCAGGTCTCGAACCCTCGGGCTCAGGCAATCCACTCACCTCAGCCTCCCAAACTGCGGGATTACAGGCTGAGCCACTGAACCCGGCTAGAGCTGTGTTTCAAATTTACCTGATTATGAAAATTACCTGAGTTACTTGTTCAAAATACAGATTCCTAGGCTCCATGGGCGAGTCTGGCTTATTGGGCCTGAGAAGGAACCCAGTTATGTGCATTTTTACAAACACCTCAGGTAATCAGAAGTAAAATTGCAGTCTTGTGCTTAAAATAGTACTCTGAGCTTTTAGAACTGGAAGTAAAGCCGGGCGTGGTGGCTCAGCCTGTAATCCCGTGCCTTTGGGAGGCTGAGGTGAGTGGATTGCCTGAGCCCGAGGGTTCGAGACCTGCCTGGGCAACTTGGCGAGACCTCATCTCTACAATAAATCAAAAAATCAGCCGGGCGTGGTAGCGCATACCTGTAATTCCGGCTACTTGGAAGGCTGAGGCAGAAGGATCGCCAGAGCCCAGCAGGTTGAGGCTGCAGTGGCTGGGAGCGGCCACTGCACTCCAGTCTGAGCGACAGAGTGAGACTCCAACCAAAAAGAAAACAAAAAAACTGGAAGTAGATCTGACCCAAAGATAACTGCCATCTCTATAATAAAGAACCTTTCTTTTAGTAAAAGCATACCAAGTTTCAATACCTTTTTGATAGGAAGGGTCTTCTTTATATTTCACCCAAATGTTTCTGGAGGCTGCTCAGGCCATTTGCTCAACTTATGTTAGGACTATTCACACATCTTTTCTGGTGCTGTAAGTGCAGTGTGAGGCAGCAGGGAGACCCTGGAGATGGAATACAGAATCTAGGTGAGCTACAAAGCCCCTCCTCACTCTTGCTCTGGAATCTGCTCTGCTGATCATGAGTCCATTTCAAGGGACATCATCTCCTTCCAAAACACAGAAGAAAAATGAAGTCACTGCAATCTCTGAGCTGAGGGATCCTTCATATACCTTCAACTACATATGGATATGGTGACTTGGATTGAATACTCAAAATTAACTTCCCTGTTAAATAGTGTCTTTTTTAAAATCACACTTTTTTCCCTTAGAGACAGGATCTCACTCTGTTATGCAGACTGGAGTGCAGTGGTGCAGTCACAACTCACTGCAGCCTTAAACTCTTGGGCTTAAGAATAAATCCTCCAGGCGGGCTCGGTGGCTCAGCCTGTAATCCTGCGCCTTTGGGAGGCTGAGGCGGAAGGATCGCCGGAGCCCAGCAGGTCAAGGCTGCAGTGGCCAGGACCGGCCACTGCACTCCAGCCTGGGTGACAGAGTGAGACTCCAACAAAAAAAAAAAAAAAAAAAAGAATAAATCCTCCCACGTAGCTGGGACTAGAGGTGCTCCTCACCATGCCTGGCTAACTTAAACATTTTTTGTGTATAGACAGGGGTCTTTCAGTGTTACCCAGACTAGGCTCAAACTCCTGGACTCAAGCAATCCTCCTCCTTGGGCTCCCAAAGTGCTGGGATTACAGGTGTGAGCCACCATCCCCAGTTTCTTCTTCAGTAAGTTCTCTTTCATAGTCATTTTACTAACTCTCCAAGTTCACCACCAATGATGAAAGATAAGCTGCTAAGATTAAATCTTTTAATGTGTCACAAGTCACCTAACGGGAGGAGGTTTTTATTCCTGTTTATGAGTCTACTGTCTTTTTTCTTTTTTTAGTTGGAGTCTCATTCCGTCACTCAGGCTGAAGTGCAGTGGCACTCTCAGGGCCACCCCAGAGTTAATCTGCGGGGCTCAGGCGATCCTTCCACCTCAGCCTTCCAAGTAGCTGGAACTACAGGCATGTGCTACCAAGCCCGGCTACTTTTTTGAGTTGTAGAGATGAGGTCTCCCCATGTTGCCCAGGCTGGTCTCAAACCTGCAGGCTCAGGCAATCCACTCACCTTAGCCTTCAAGTGCTGGGATTACAGGCTGAGCCACCAAGCCGGGTGCTGTCTCTTAAAATAGCTCGTACACACTCTGGCTTTTTAAAAGAATCATTTTACACTGAAGACAACAATCTCTGGTAATCACTATTTTTAAATGCCAGATAAATCTCTGCAGCTCATCTGATGAACTGAGCCAGGCATTGCTCAAATTGCTCTGCTGTCTCTAGATCCTGCCTTAAGAGGCTCCTGACAAGAGGCAGTTTTAGCCTTTCACAGAGGAGACCTTCATGATATTCAGCTGAGGCTGCTGAATGAGGGGGGAGGGGCACATGGATCACAGCTTCCTTTACTCAAGGCTGGTAGACCTCCTTTCAGAGCATAGCTCTTGGTATTTTTCCACTCCAACCCGAGAGGCCATTCTCTTTTAAATATTATTCCCTCTACTGCTTCCTCGTTAAACTCCCAACCTGAGGTGATGGTCTTTCCTTTCATTTTTTCCAAATATCTTTAGTTATACACTTATATCCTTACCTGGTCGCTGATTGGCAGCCCAGTATCACCAGCAGTCTGAAACAGAATCTCATTGCATATTCAATAAGATTGTGACACTCAGCAGATTTTTAGCATGTGGCTTTGGCTAATCTCCTGGAATATGCTGGAGAAAAGTACAGTTTCAGTTGCTCTATTCCTAAACAAAACCAAAATAACTGAAGTCCTCCACTTTCAAATCAGCAGCACGGGTGGAATTTCAAGGGTGAGAAGACCCATGGAAAGGTAATTTCACAACTCCTTTTGTTCCTTGCGTTTGCTCTGATGTCACAGGCTGCTGGTGTTGCCATGACACCAGTTAAATTTCCTGTTTTCTTGAATATATTTGACTTAGTGTCTGGGCTTATGTGTCGTTGTCCGTGTCCAACACCCCCCCCCAGAATTAGAAAACACATTCAATGGTAAAACCATTGATTTTAGTGTATAAAGAGGGTTTAGGAGAATGAAGAGGCATTGCTCTGGTAAGGCTCAGAGGCATCCGCTCCTGGTTCTGGTCATCTCTGATAGCTGTGATCATTTGTCCTTTTCTCTCCAGAAGTAGAATGAGGCCAGGCTCGGTGGCTCAGCCTGTAATCCCAGCACTTTGGGAGGCCGAGGCGAGTGGATTGCCTGAGCCCGCGGGTTCGTGACCTGCCTAGGCAACTTGGCGAGACCTCGTCTCTACAATAAATCAAAAACTAGCCGGGCGTGGTAGCCCGTGTCTGTAGTTCCAGCTACCTGGAAGGCTGAGGGCGGAAGGATTGCTGGAGCCCAGCAGGTCGAGGCTGCGGTGGCCAGGAGCGTGCCACTGCACTCCAGTCTGGGCGACAGAGTGAAACTCCAACTCAAAAAAAAAAAAAGTAGAGAGAGTGTTCTGTGAGTAAAGATAGCTGTAAGCTGCTGTTCACACTTGGGGGTCTCTGGTTTTGTAATTATGATCATTTGACCCAGCTATGGTACTGAAAAGGCAACAGCCACAGGGACAGCTGTCTAAATGCTCTTGCCTTCGTGACCCACCTGGGCAACTTGGTGAGACCTCATCTCTACAATAAGTCAAAAATTAGCTGGGCGTGGTAGCGCGCACCTGTAATTCCGGCTACTTGGAAGGCTGAGGCGGAAGAATCGCTGGAGCCCAGTGGTGGCCAGGAGCAGCCACTGCACTCTAGTCTGGGCGACAGAGTGAGACTCCAACTCACACACACACACACAACATAAATAAATAAATAAATAAATAAATAAATAAATGCTCTTGCCACTGTGACAAGGGTCCTGGAGTTCAGGAAGCTATTTGGGAACTACCCTGGTTCCCTTTAACTAAACTAAGGACATTTGTTCTTCCTGTTAGACTGGAAAACAGAAATCTCTGGTTGAAACTGGTTGAGACTCAAGGATCTGATTTGCTTTTGTAAGCGCTGCTGGTAGAGGGGAGGGCCTGAGACAGTTTAAACATAAGGATGCTTGGTGTGAGAGCTGCTCACTTGCAGTGGATGGGTATGTGAACTCAGGCATCTATTTGCTTTCAGCGGTTGGTAGAGAACATTAGGAATCACAAGTTTAATTACATGTCAGTGATGCTTTGGCTCACTGTCCCTCCTACCTTTCTATTGAAACTACCTTGAGGCTGGGCTTGGTGGCTCAGCCAGTAATCCCAGCACTTTGGAAGGCCAAGGTGAGTGGATTGCCTGAGCCCATGGGTTCAAGACCAGCCCCGGCAACTTGGCGAGACTTCGTCTCAACAACAACAACAAAAAGTTAGCGGGGGTGTGGTAGTGCGCACCTGTAGTTCTGGCTACTTGGAATGCTGAGGCGGACAGATCACAGGAACCCAGCAGGTTGATGCTGGGGTGGCCATGAGCGAGCCACTGCACTCCAGCCTGGGCAATGGAGTGAGACTCAGATTCCAACTCAAAAAAACAAAAAAACAAAAAAACTCACTGATTTGTCAGCCTTTATTTTGCTGGACTTCTTGATCACAACTGATCATTTTATTCCTGAAATATTGTCCTCTTTAACCAAGACTCCCTCTGGGATCTCCGTTTTCCACTGACTGGCCCTTCCTGGAGTCCTCTGAGGTGCCCTCCTCTTCTTCCCACCCCTGAAATGTTGCTGTCCCCAGTGTTCCATCCCTGGCATATTCTCAGGGATGCCCCAGAGACTCTCACCCATTACCCACTTACCCTTGCAACTCTAACCTTCCTCTGGAATGCCAAGCTTGTCCAAGCAGCCTCATCTCACACTCACAGATGTCTTGAACTCAACATGTTTGAAACTGAGTATGTTATCTCCTCCCTCAAATTCGCCTCTCCTGCTGTCTTCCCACTATCACCCATTATCTACTTAAGTCAAACTCAAAGATGGTCACAGTTCTCTCTCTCTCCTTCCTTTCTGTCCCTTACGTCTGTTGACCAGAGTCTTGTTGATTTCACCTCCTAATGGATTAGAATCCACCTCCTCGACAGTACTGCTCTAGTTCTGCCCCTCTTCTTGCACCTGGCTACAGCTTTCAAGTTGGATCTCTTGTCTGACTGTATTTCAACCCTTGCTTAAAGTCTTTCCATGGCCTTTATTTATTTATTTTTTTGAGTCGGGGTCTCACTCTGTTGCCGGGGCTGGAGTGCAGTGGTATGATCATAGTTCACTACAGCCTCGACCTCCTAGACTCAGAGCGATCCTTACACCTCAGCTTCCTGAGTAGCAGGGACAACAGGTGGGTGCCATGATCCAGACTAATTTTTAAAATTTTCTTGGTAAAGACAAGATCTCACTATGTCACCCAAGCTAGGCTGGTCTCGAGCTCCTGGGCTCAAGCAATCCTCCTGTCTTGGCTTCCCAAAGTGCTAGGATTACAGCCATGAGCCACTGCTTCCAACCATGGCTTTCAGACTTTTGGATCTAAAATGAATCCATGCTTCTGAGACTTTTGTTATTTATATGTCATCTTGACTAACTTCCCATATCCGTGTTTCACTTGTATTATTTATTTTGGTATTTTTCTTTAAATTGGCTTTACAGTTCTATTTTTTTTTTTCTTTTTTTGAGTTGGAGTCTTACTCTGTTGCCCAGACTGGAGTGCAGTGGCTTGCTTCCGGCTAGTGCAGCCTCGACATGCTGGGCTCTGGCGATCCTTCCGCCTCAGCCTTCCAAGTAGCTGGAACTACAGGAGTGCGCTACCATGCCCGGCTAGTTTTTGATTTATTGTAGAGATGAGGTCTCGCCAAGTTGCCCAGGTGGGTCTCGAATCCATGGGCTCAGGCAGTTCACTCACCTCAGCCTCCCAAAGTGCGAGATTACAGGCTGAGCCACCGAGCCCGGCTGGGTTCTATACTTTTAAAACACAGCCTGCTCCTACAATAAACAATGAAATCTCAGGCTTGTGTTATATTTTTCTAACACATTTTCATTTTACTTACTTTTAATTTTTTAGAGATGGAATTGCCCAGTATATGTTGCTTAGGCTGGTCTCAAAATCCTGGGCTCAAGCAGTCCTCCTGCATAGACCTCCCAAGTTTCTGGGGTTGCTTTGGTTTTTGAACCATGATGTTTCTTTTTTTTTTTTTTTTTGTAGAGATGAGGTCTTGCCAAGTTGCCCAGGCGGGTCTCGAACTGCGGGCTCAGGCAATCCACTTGCTTCAGCCTCCCATTGCTGGAATTATAGGCTGAGCCACCGAGCCCAGCCTGCTCATTGAACTTTAAATGTAAATTAATATAACGTATGCTTTAAAGCTGTTTAGACATTTTCAGGTTTCGTTTTTCTTTTCTTTTGAGTCAGGCTCTCCCTCCAGGTTTATTTTTCTTAGTATCAGCTTTTAGTCACTAAAAACTGTAACAAGGCAAGGTTAGTGGCTCATACCTGTAATGTCAGTACTTTGGGAGGCCAAGGGCTGCAGATTGCTTGAGCCTAGGAGTTTGAGATCAGCCTAAGCAACATAGTGAAATCTTGTCTCTACCAAAAAAAAAAAAGAAAATTAGCTGGGTGTGGTGGCACACACCTGTAGTCCCAGCTACTCAGGAGGCTAAGGTGGAAAATCATTTGAACCCAGGAGGTTGAGGTTGCCATGAGCCATGATCATTGTGATCATACACTGCACTCCAGCTTGGACAACAAAAAACCAAAACAACAAAAAAACTACAACAAGTTTGTTCACTCACTAATTTTTGTATACATATTTGTATTTGTATTCGAGCACTACTAAGCCCTAGGTGCTGAGAATATAGCACTGGACAAAACAGAAATCCCTGTTATCATGGAACTCATTCTGATGAAGGGTAGTTGAAAGTGGACATAAGTAAAATCTACAGTATGTATGATGGCAATGAGTGCTAGCAAGTAAGTGAAAGCAAAGGATGGGGTCGGCATGCTGGGACGGGGTAAGATGGCAGATATTTCAGGGAAGCTTCCGAGAAGGTGCTACTTGAGCAGACCTTAGGGAGGTAAGGAAGAGAAACCTATACACATCTGCAGGAAGAAGAGGGTTCGGTTCAGGCAGAGGGAAGGGTAAGTGCAAAGACCCTAGAATAAAAAGGTGCTGGAACGTTCAGAGAACAAATCACTATGAGTGAGCTCTGGCCAGTGGCTACCATGTGGAAGGAGTGGGCCTTCTGCTCTCTTATCTCCAGTGTTTCAAGAAAAGCCAGAAATCTGCATTTTTATGGGACTCCTGTTTTATTTATCGAGTCACTGACTTGAAACTCACTGAGTTGTTTTATAACACACTATAGTCACATCAGTGAAAATAGTGGCATAGGACTTCCAAAAATTCTCTTTCAAAAAAGGAATGAGCCGGCTGTGGTGGCTCATACCTGTGATCCCAGCACTTTGGGAGGTGGGGGTGAGAGGATTGCCTGAGCCCGGAAATTTGAGACCAGCCTGGGCGATTTGGCAAGACCTTGTCTCTACAAAAAAAAAATAAATTAGCCAGGTGTGATGGTGTGTGCCTGTAGTTCCAGCTACTTGGAAGGCTGAGGTGGAAGGATCGCCTAAACCCAGCAGGTGAAGGCTACAGTGGCCATGAACATGCCACTGTATTCTAGCCTGGGTGACAAAGTGAGACTCCAACTAAAAAAATAAAAAACAAACAAGGAATGAGAGCATCAGCAAAAACTATCAGCACCAACTTCTCTGTAAATTAACCAAAGGCTTGCATCAATCTGGGGAGCATTTACTCAAGAGAAACTGTTGAATGTCAGCCAGAACATTAAGATTTGTGGCATTTTAACTTGCCCTATTCCCATATAGCCTCTCCCCAGATCAGCTGTAGCCTTGAACATCAACAGCCTGCAATCACCATAAAAACCAAAAGCCTGGTAGTCACTGGAGGGAGAGATCAGGGGCACCTTCACAGACCGTTCCCAGAGAATTGTCATTTGACCTGTCTGGTGGCTTCCTAGAATTCCCTACTCAACCAGTCATAAAGACTGGTTGGCGGCTACTCGGAAGGCTGAGGCGGAAGGATCACTGGAGCCCAGCAGGTCAAGGCTGCGGTGGCTGGGAGCGGCCACTGCACTCCAGTCTGGGTGACGGAGTGAGACTCCAATTAAAAAAAAACAAAGAAAGACTGGTTGGTCTTTATTTGACCAACACAAGTCAGTAGGAAAGAATATTCTTCAGTAAATGGGGTGTTGGGACCAACAGCCCATTTACTGAAGAATATTCTTTCCTAGTGACTTCACACTTTTGGGATATTCACATACCAAAAAAATAAAGAATTTAGGTCCCCACCTCACACCACATACAAAAGCTAACTCAATGAACCAAAATCCTAAATGTAATGCTAAAACTATCAAACTGTCAGAAGAAAACATATGAGAGGATCTTTGTGTCTTGAGTTAGGCATGGCTTTCTTAGATATCCCACCAAAATTAAAATAGCAAAAATAAAAATAAATTGGATTTCATCAAAACTGAAAACATTTGTTTCAAACAGCACTACCAAGAAAATGAAAAGATTGCACATTGTATGGGAGAAAATATTTGCAAATCATCTATCTGATAAAGCTCTAGTGTCCAGAAAGCAAATAGCTATAACAACTGAACAATGAAGATAACGCAACTTAAATCCTGGCAGTAGATTTAATTGGACATTTCTCAAAAAAAGTTATACAAATGGGCAATAAACACATTAGTCATTAGAAAAATGCAAATAAAAACTACAATGAAATATCTCATACCCACCAGGATGGTTATAATAAAAAAGGTAGGCAATACCAAGTATTGATGAGGGTGTAGACAGATTAGACCGCTCATACACTACTGATGTGAATGTAAAATTATGCAGCCTCATTGAAAAACAGTTTGGCAGTTCCTCAAAAAGTTATAGTATCATATGATAGAGCAGTTCCACTCCTACATGATGTATATCCTCATGAATATCTTCAGAATTCAAAACATATGTCCACACAAAAACTTATGTACAAATTTCTTAGTAGCATTATTCATAATGGTCAAATGTAGAAACAACACAAATATCCATCAACTGATGAACAGATGAGGAAAACTGGATATATTCATACAATGGAGTGTTACTCAGCCATAAAAGGAATGAATACTAATTGGTGCTACAGCATGGATGAACCTTGAAAACATTATGCTATATCAAAGAAGGCAGACACAAAAGATCAGAAGTCATATGATTCTATTCATAGGCAATGTCCAGAAGAAGCAAATCCATTGAGACAGAAAGAACAGAAAGTAGATGAGTGGTTCCTGAGGCCAGGGGGGAGAGGAGGATGGGGAGTGACTGCTAATGGGTTTGGATTTCTTTTTTTTTTTTTTTTTTGAGTCAGAGTCTCACTCTCACCCAGGCTAGAGTGGGGTGGCACGCTCATGGCCACCGCAGCCTTGACCTACTGGGCTCAGGTGATCCTTCTGCCTCAGCCTTCCAAGTAGCTGGAACCACAGATGTGCACCACCATGCCTGGCTAATTTTTTTTGATTTATTGTAGAGACAAGTTCTCGGCAAGTTGTCCAGCCTGGTCTCAAACTTCTGGACTCAGGCAATCCTCTCACCTCCGAAAGTGCTGGGATTACAGGCGTGAGCCACCATGCCCGACTTCTTTTTTATTTTAATTCATTCATATTATTTTAGAGTTGTGGGGTACAAGTGAGGGTTTGTTATATAAGTAGGCTGCATGCAAGTGAAGTTTGGGCTTCTAGCTGGCCCTCTCTCCTCTTGGTAGTAGACCAGGTACCCTTTGTGTTGATACATGTCCCCCTTCCTCCTGCCTCCCTCCGATCCCTAGCAGTGCCCAGCATCTGCCAATCCCACTCTTGTGTGTGTGATTTTTATTTTTTATTTTTTGTAGAGACAAGGTTTTACTATGTTGCCCAGGCTGGTCTCAAACTCGGCTCAAGCAATCCTCTCGCCTCGGCCTCCCAAAGTGCTAGGATTACAGGCATGAGTCACCGCGCCCAGCCTCCAATATTATTCTTATGCCAGTGTGACTAGTGTTCAGGGCCCACTTATGAGTGAGAACATGTGGTAATCAGTTCTTTGTTTCTGTGATAGTTCACTTTATGATGGTCTTCAGCTGCATCCAAGTTGCTGTGAAGGTCATGATTTTGCTCTTCTTTATGGCTGCTGGATTTCTTTTTGAAGGGTGATGAAGGGGTTATGGAATTAGACAGTGCTGAGGTTTATACAACTTTGTTAATATATTAAAAACCACTGCATTATGAATTCTAAAAGGATGAATTTTATGGTATGTGAATTCCGTTTCAATAATAACCAAAAAACTATATAGGCAGCTGTGCTCTGTAAGGATATGTATATGGGACTTCTGAATTGCTAGTACTGGTCTATTTTGTGATTTTTGGGGAGTAATTTTAGGATGTTTGCTTTACAATCATTTGTTATCTTTTATACAAGTTTTATGTATTTATATTTATATGTTATACTGTGAAATATACAGTAAACACACTGTAGACTTGACAAATCGTATCTATTGACAGATCTGAATCTTTTCAACCTCTAGTTTTGGGCATTGAAAAAAAGATGAGGCTGGGCTTGGTGGCTCAGTCTGTATGTAATCCCAGCACTTGGGAGGCCGAGGTGAGTGGACTGCCTGAGCCCGCGGGTTCGAGACCCACCCAGGCAACTTGGTGAGACCTCGTCTCTATAATAAATCAAAAATTAGCTGGGCATGGTAGCTCGCGTTTGTAGTTCTGGCTACTTGGAAGGCTGAGGCGGAAGGATTGCCAGAGCCCAGCAGGTAGAGGCTGCAGTGGCTAGAAGCGTGCCACTGCACTCTAGTCTAGGTGTCAGAGTGAGAGTCAAAAAAAAAAAAAAGAAAAAAGATGAAACTAGCACCTCTAAGGTGCTTCTTGAACAGTTTTCTTCTATCTTGGGGACAATAACTGGTTGCTAGCAAGTATCAGTGATGTTTCTGAAGGGCGTGCAGGGCTGCCTTGACCATTTGCACTCTCCTATTAAAGACTTAGTCTATCTCCACAGCAAGGAGGAAATAAAACCAGAGCAGCTGTCAAAAAAAAAAAGACTTTTCCTAGGGTCGAAGTATGCGATTGGAAGCTAAGTTGTTGGAATGAGCGTGTTTGTTTAAGATTAGCAAAGTTCTGGATTCTTCTTTCATTTCTGAAGTTATTCTGGTATATTTTTGGACGAGTAAATGTCTAGCACATTGGCTTTATGTTTTCTTTGGGGACCTGGCATAATCCCAGACCACTCCACTGCTTTGAACTTCCTCTGTGCCTCACTGTCCTTGGGATGGGTCACCTGTAGTGGGAAGTGGCATCCCTCAGGCTCCCCTGCCACTCTCAAGTCCACATGGAGTGTAACCAGTAGTGATCTATTTCTCTGGGTTCAGCTGTGTATTTTCCAGATCTTGCTATTGCAGTTTCCTTTTGTTTGTTGTTGTTGTTTTATTTTTATTTTTTGAGTCAAAGTCTCACTCTTTTGTCCACGCTGGCAGGCAGTGGCATGCTCACGGGCACCACAGCCTTGACATGCTGGGCTCAGAGGATCCTTCTGCCTCAGCCTCCCAAGTAGCTGGAATTACAGGCATGCACCATGCCTAGCTAATTTTTTGATTTTTATTGTAGAGACGAGGGCTTTCCAAGTTGCCCAGGCTGGTCTTGAACCCCTGGACTCAGGCAGTCCTCTCGCCTCCACCTCCCAAAGCACTGGGATTACAGGCATGAGCCACCACCCAGAGGCAGCAGAGATTTTAACTTAACACCTCTTACTCCAAAGTTGTCTGACATTTAATTTTAACATTTGACACCTTCTACACTGTACTAGGCATTTGCTATTATCCCATTTCGTCATCTGTAAAAAGCAAATTTTTACCACCTCATAGCCATTGGGATGGGTACCATAAAAACAAAAAAAAAAAAAAAAAAACAAGTGTCAACAAGAATGTGGGGAAATTGGAACCCTTGTGGGGACATAAAATGGTGGAGCTGCTGTGGAAAGCAGTATGACTATGTCTTAAAAAATAAAAAAATATAATTACTGTATGATTAAACAATTTCACTTATGGGTACATATCCAAGAGAATTGAAAGCATGGTCTCAAAGAAGTATTTGTAGACCTGGGTTCATAGCAACATTATTAATAATAGCCAACCTGGGCAGCGAGACCTCATCTCTACAATAAATCAAAAAATCACCGGGCGTGGTAGTGCATGCCTGTAATTCCGGCTACTCAGAAGGCTGAGGCAGAAGGATCACCGGAGCCCAGCAGGTTGAGGCTGCGGTAGCCGGGAGCGGCCACTGCACTCCAGTCTGGGCGACAGAGTGAGACTCCAACTCAAACAAAAAAACAACAAAAAAAACAAATAATAGCCAAAGGTGGACGCAGCCCAAGTGTTCCCTAAAGGGTAAATGAAGAGACAATACATGGTACACACATACAATGGAATATTATTCAGCCTTAGACCTGGCAGGGCTGGACATATTTGCTTATACCTGTAATCCCTGCACTTTGAGGGGATTGCTTGATGCCAGAAGTTTGAGAAAAGCCAGGGCAACAGAGTGAAAATCTGTCTCTACAAAGGGGGAAAAAAAGGCCGGAAATTCTGACATGTGCTGCAATATGGAAAAACCTTGAGAACATTATACTGAGTAAAATAAACCCGTCACAAAAGGACAAATGCTGTATGATTCCACTTATATGAAGTTTCTAGAGTAGTCAAATTTTTAGAAACAGGTAGTAGCCCAGGTGTCATCAGAGGCAAAAAAATAAAACAAAAAAAGAAACAGAGTAGAATAGTAGTTGTTAGGACATGGGGAGAGGGAAGTGAGGAGATAGTTATTGCTTCATTTTTTCAAGATAAGATCTGGAGATGGATGGTGGCAATGGTTACACAGTGATGTGAATGTACTTAATGCCACTGAACTTTTACATGTAAAAATGGTTAGAATGGTATATTGTGTTATGTGTATTTTATCACAATTTAAAATAAAGAAGAAAACTTAAAAACATAAGATATATTAAGAACAAGGAAGGTCATTTTTGAGGTTCTGGCTTCTTGGGGGACATAACAGTGCTTGCTGTGTGTTTGAAAACTCTTCAACTTGTTATTTAGTACGTAGTTTTGATCTGTAAATAAATATCGAAAATAATTGTTTTGTTTGAGTTGGAGTCTCATTCTGCCTCTCAGGCTGGAGTGCAATGGCATGCTCATGGTCACTGCAGCTTCAAACTGCTGGGCTCAGGAGATCCTTCTGCCTCAGCCTTCAAAGTAGCTGGAACTACAGGCATATGCCACCATGCCCAGCTCATATTTTGATTTATGCATGGTCTTCAGCTCTCACTTCTTTTTTTTTTTTGCGTTGGAGTCTCACTCAGTCACCCAGACTGGAGTGCAGTGGCCGCTCCCGGCCACCACAGCCTCGACCTGCTGGGCTCCGGCGATCCTTCCACCTTAGCCTTCCAAGTAGCTGGAACTACAGGCGCATGCTACCACACCCGGCTAGTTTTTGATTTATTGTAGAGATGAGGTCTCACCAAGTTGGCCAGGTGGGTCTCGAACCCGCGGGCTCAGGCAATCCACTCATCTCAGCCTCCCAAGGCACAGGATTACAGGCTGAGCCACCAAGCCCGGCCAGCTCCCACTTCTGAAGATCTTATGTGTGTTCCCATGCCTCCCATGGCAGCTGTCTCATTATCCCTGAGCCCATGTTCTTCTGCTCAGACGTGAACGCTCTTAACATTCTCCCTTCCCTGTCATCCCCCAAATCAGCTGTATCAACAAAGAACCTTTTTTTCCTATGCTCCTCAGAGCATGAGGGATCCGATTCCTGTGTTAGATAAATAAGATGGCACATGTGAAGAGCCCAGAATTAATATGGCTTGAGGAAAGTGGCTCATTTCACTCTCAATAAACAGACTCTGGAGAGCAGCAGCTCAGAGCTGGCTTGGTGGCTCATCATTGCAGTTCGGACCTAGATTCTTGTGCTGCTGGCAAGGCAGAAGCCTCATGGTTTCAGACAGCTGTAGCCTCATTTCTGCCAGCAGGATGGAAGAATGAACCAAGGAAGGATCAAAGAGAGAACTCTTCCCTTCCCAGGCAGTGGCTGTGGGACACTTCCGCTTAACCCTGTCTTCCATGTATCTTCCCTTTTTAACTTTTTGTCATGGAAGTGTTTCAAACATAATGAAAGTAGAGACAGTAAGGTAACCAACTTGATGTGTCCATCAACCAGTGTCAGTCACCAGTTCCTGGCAATCTTTTTCACACCACCTCCAGAACATTGTGAAGCAAATCACAGACATCATGTTTTCACCTGCAAATATTTTATTATCGATCTTTAAAATATAAGATAAAAACTTAACCATGACACCATTATTACACCTAAAATAAGTTAATATCATATACCCATCATTGAGTCATCTTATCCCAACCCAGAAAACCTCTCCACAAAGGTAGGAGAAAAATAAAACAGTTTTGTTACTGAATAAGTGTTAGCCCTTTGCACTTGGAGACATCTCGTGGTTCACCTACCAGCAACTCTATCACACCTTTTTTTTGTAGAGACGAGGTCTCACCAAGTTGCCTGGGTTGGTCTTGAACCCGCCGGCTCAGGCAATTCACTCACCTCGGCCTCCCGAAGTGCTAGGATTACAGGCTGAGCCACTGAGCCCAGTCTCTATCACACTTTTTAATGAAATAGTGAAAAATGAATCACCTCTTACAGTGTTGGAACCAATTATTTTTTGTACTGATATTTGTCTTATAATGAAATTTTGGACATTGAGGAACTTATGACAAAAAATGAAAATGTTATATATTTTTCTAACATGGTAATGTGTGAAATAGTCACTGATGTGTATTGCAGGTTCATTGATACGTGTGCGATAGCCATTTGCTTGATGCCTTCCACCTGGTCTTTTTTTTTTTTTTTTGAGTCTTATTCCATTGCCTGCACACTCATGGCCACCCAGTGTCGACCTGCTGGGCTCTGGCAATCCTTCTGCCTCAGCCTTCCAAGTAACTGGAACTACAGGCATGCGCCACCATGCCTGGCTAATTTTTTGATTTATTGTAGGGATGAGGTCTCGCCAAGTTACCCGGGCAGGTCTCGAACCAGCGGGCTCAGGCAGTCATCTCACCTCGGGCTCCCAAAGTGCTGGGATTATAGGTGTGAGCCACCGTGCCCAGCCTTACATACATGTTTTCAAGGTAAACAGTGATGTGGCCAGGCACAGTGGCTCTTGCCTGTAACCCAGTGCTTTGGGAGATCAAGGAGTGCTTGAGCCCAGGAGTTTTCTGACTAGCCTGGGCAACATAACATGACTCCATTTCTAATTAAAAAGAAAAAGCCAGGCATAGTGGCATGTGCCTGTAGTCCCAGCTACTCAGGGGGCTGAGGCAGGAGGATTGCTAGAGCCCAAGGTTGAGACTGCAGTGAGCTATGATTGCACCACTGCACTCAAGCCTAGGCAACAAAGCGAGACCCTGTCTCTAAAAAAACAAAACAAAAAAAGAGGGCTTGCCAGCTCCTTTTATCACACAAGGTTTATCCTAACTTAACCATGGAAATTAGAGTGGACATCTGGAGGGGAAACAAACGTCTGTTATCTTAACACAGGTGGCAGAGTTTTGCAAATTGGAGCAAGGTGCTCACCACCTGTGCCCTGGGAAGTTAGGCTCTTGGCCTCCCAATAGGAACTGTGAGGTTGAGGCACTCTCTCCCTAGATGTTTGCATTTACAAAAGATGGCTCCATGGGCCCTTGAGGAAATATTCTTGGGTTGTGAGACTGGCAGGGGGCTTATTTAGTCATTATGAAGATTCATGTACATTTATTTACTTTTTTTTTTTGAGTCGGAGTCTCACTCTGTTGCCCAGGCTGGAGTGCAGTGGCACGCTCACTAGAGCCTCAATCTGCTGGGCTCAGGTAATCCTTCCACCTCAGCCTTCCAAGTAGCTAGAACTACGGGCATACACTACCATGCCCAGCTAATTTTTATTTATTTATTGTAGAGACGAGATCTCACCAAAGTGCTGGGATTACAGGCTTGAGCCACCACCCCGGCCTTACATTTTTTTTTTGAGTCAGTCTTTCTATGTCACTTAGGCTGGAGTGCAGTGGCACAAGCGTGGCTCACAGCAGCCTCAACCTGTTGGGCTCAGGCAGTCCTTCTGCCTCAGCCTCCTGAGTACCTGGGACTACAGACACATGCCATCACACTGGGTTAATTTAAAAAATTTTTTGGGTGAGACCTCAGCCTTCCAAGTAGCTAGAACTACGGGCATACACTACCATGCCCAGCTAATTTTTATTTATTTATTGTAGACATGAGATCTCACCAAAGTGCTGGGATTACAGGCTTGAGTCACCGCCCCGGCCCTACATTTTTTTTTTTTTTGAGTCAGTCTTTCTATGTCACTTAGGCTGGAGTGCAGTGGCACAAGCGTGGCTCACAGCAGCCTCAACCTGCTGTGCTCAGGCAATCCTTCGGCCTCAGCCTCCTGAGTACCTGGGACTACAGACACATGCCATCACACTGGGTTAATTTTTAAAATTTTTTGGGCGAGACCTCATCTCTACAATAAATAGAAAAAAAAATTAGCTGGGTGTGGTAGTGCACCTGTAATTCTGGCTACTTGGAAGGCTGAGGCGGAAGGATCGTTGGAGCCCAGCAGGTCGAGGCTGCGGTGACCAAGAGCGGCCACTGCACTCCAGCCTGGGTGACAGAGTGACACCCCAACTCAAAAAAAAATTTTTCTTGTACAGACGAAGTCTTGAGGTCTCACTATGTCGCCCAGGGTGGTCTTGAATTCCAGGTTTCAAGCAATCCTGCCTTGGTCTCCCAAAGTGCTGGAATTACAGGCATTCTGCACCTGACCAATTTACATACATTTAAAAAAAGAAAGACAAGTTTGAAACAAAAGCGAGCCAACTCAACATACATTTGAAAATGACAGAGAAAGAAATTCAGAATCAAAAGGGAGCGAGAGAAGTCTCTTCCCTTATTTTCAACAGGAGGATTAAGGCTCTTAATTTTTTTTTTTTTTTTTTGAGTTGGAGTCTCACTCTGTCGCCCAGATTGGGGTGCAGTGGCCGCTCCCGGCCACCGCAGCCTCGACCTGCTGCTG
>NW_007248603.1:61814-81486 GCF_000164805.1 Carlito syrichta
AGCCGGAATTACAGGCACGCGCTACCACGCCCAGCTGATTTTTTAATTTATTGTAGAGATGAGGTCTCGCCAAGTTGCCTAAGTGGGTCTCGAACCCATGGGCTCAGGCAATCCACCCACCTCAGCCTCCCAAAGCGTGGGATTACAGGCTGAGCCACCGAGCCTGGCTAGGGCTCTTAATTTTTAATTTATATCTGCCTTTATACTAGTCTGTTCACATGGTCTGATTAACTTACACTTTTTAGATTTTGTTGTTTTTACCAGTTTGAGTTGGGATTCAAACTCATTGATTGGTATGTTATTATGTCCTTTATTGATTACCTCCTCTGTCTCCTTTTTATTCCTTGCAGTTTATTTGCAGAAGACTAGGTCATCTGCCTACAGAATTCTCTGTTTGGATTTTGCAGATTGCATCCCTGTGGTATCTAAGACATGCTGGTTTCCCCCTGTATTTCCTGCAAACTGGTCTTTGGATCTAGATCTTTGGTCACATTCAGGTCTTTTTCTTTCTCTTGTAATTCTGCTTCACAGGAAGTGGTGTATGCATCCTTCAAAAGTGATACTGTCAGCCACTGACTACTGCCTAGACTGGACCCACTAACGTGTCTCTGTGTATTCTCCAAGGGACAGTCCCTGACAGCTCAATGCTAACATACCCCAAACTGAACTTAGCATCATCTTTCCACTCTCCCCTCATCTTTCTCATCTCTGGAGGTGAAGCCAGAATGCTGGAGACAGACCTTGAATCTGTTTTCTGTGGGCCTCTGAGTGTTTCAGGAATGTCTGTCTGCTGCCTCCTGCTTTCTCTTTGGCTCCCCATGGCATTCATCCAGGCTGCTTCTTCCACATGCTGTCTGAGCATTAGACCTACAGTACAGATCTGATCTGTCTCCCGCTAATTTAGGATCTGGACCTTGCTGATGCCAGGTAGTATGCAGCACAAAACCCGTGAATTCTTTGGTTCATTTTAAGTCAGATACATTTGAAAATGACAGAGAAAGAAATTTTGAAACCAAAGGGAGCGGGAGAAGTCTCTTATCTCCAACAGGAGGAATTAAGGCTCTTAATTTTTAATTTGTAGCTGCCTTTATACTAGTATGTTCACATGGTCTGATTAACTTACACTTTTTAGGTTTTCTTGTTGTTGGAGAGATTTTTTGATCCCTGGCTAGGCAGGATTACACCCACTGCCAGCTTTGAAGAAGGTACAGAAGATGGACCTCTACCCCTTAGTACCCCTTATGATTATGGGATCAAAAATCTCTAAGGAGTTTTGAGGCAGGGTAGCTAGCACAGGTTAGACACAGATAAATTTCCAATAGGTAGGTTTAGGAAGCATTCATTTTTTTTTTTGAATTGGAGTCTCACTCTGTCACCCAGGCTGGAGTGCAGTGGCACGCTCACAGCCACCCCTGCGTCAACCTTCCAAGTAACTGGAACTACAGGCACACGCTACCATGCCCGGCTAATTTTTTGATTTACTGTAGAGATGAAGTCTCGCCAAGTTGCCCAGGCAGGTCTCGAACTCGCGGGCTCAGGCAGTCCACTCACCTCGGCCTCCCAAAGTGCTGGGATTACAGGCTGAGCCACTGAGCCCGGCCGGCAGACAATTTAAAAATTACATTTTACTGCAGGCCAAGCTGGCAGACTTCCCCAACTCCCTTGGCAAATCAAAAGAAAACTCCATTAGATGCAAGACTAGGGAAGCCCAACCTTTCAGCTCATGGTTTAGCAGGTTGCCTGTCAAAGGTAGAAGGCCAAAGACAACCCCTTAACTGGCTAAAACCATAGAAATGATAAGACCACTTTTTAGCTAAGGAGCTTGTGGATTGGAAACATCTAGCAGGTCTCTTGTGGGAAACTATGTGGTGAAGTCTCTTTCCCTTGTCTCCTCCCACCAGGAGCCCAGAGATGTCAATCTCTCTGGAGTCATGGTTACTTGAACTCCACCTATTATCACATCAACAACTAGGGTAGGTATATCTAGTTTGCAGTTGAGAGCAAAAAGCGCAAAAACTTGCCCATGGCAGGTCTTTCTGCTGTGAATCTTTCTTCTTCCTGTTCCCGCTAATAAACTTTGCTGGCCGCTCTAAAATTCATTTTAGAAACAAGCCAAAGAATCCATGGGTTTTGAGCCACATCCCATCCAGCACCAGAAAGAAGGAATCTGCTGGGCACAGTGGCTCATAACTGTAATCTCAGCACTCTGGGAAACTGAGGCAGGATTGCTTGAGCCCAGGAGTTTGAGACCAGCCTGGGCAACATATTGAGACCTCATCTTTACAAAAAATAAAAAAACAAGCCAGACATGGTGGCATGTGCCTGTAGTCCCAGCCACTCGAGAGGCTGAGATAGAAGGATCACCTGAGCCCAGGAGGTTGAGGTTGTGGTGATCATGGTATTGCACCCCATCCTGAGTGAGAGTGAGACCCCGGCTCAAAAAAAAAAGAAAGATGGAATCTTCCTGGCTCCCTCCTCCCACCTTAAGAGAGAACCACAGAATACGACAAGTAGAAAACATCTTCCTGTGTGACCCAGAGTTGAGTCACAGTAGGGCGTGACATTGTGGTTAGGGCTTTCAGAGAATTGGTGTTCCAAGATTTAACTTGCCTTGCCTTTCAGTTTTTCATGGGGAATACAGAAAGTTCAAGCACATGAGTGAGACCCGGACTCTTTGGGGACATTTTAATGAGAATCCATTGACCTGCCTTTGTTTACCCCATATCACCAAAAACTGTTCTTATCAAAATGATACCATTTTACAAACGGATTTGGGGAAGTCTTGGGTTACATCAGTTTAAAGGAAAGGAAAAAGGGTAGGGTGGGGGGAAGCACCACAGACGCTCCTCACCCAGCTGAGCTAATCTGTGTGTCAGGCTTTCTCTTATCTCACTGAAACAACCTTGTGAGAATAGGCTGACCTTGATTAGAAATCTGGACTCTTCTAGGAAGGTGGGGGTAGATGGCAGGGATTCTTTTCTTTGCCTCTGGGGTGGCACTTGGCTAACCCAGTTGTCTGGTGTATATTCTGTGCTTTCAGCCCAGAGTAGTATGGAATGCAGCCTGTCTGGTTTGAGGTTTCTTGGGCCGACTTGCCAGGACACTAGTCCAGGGTCTGGGGCAGGGACACATCAAGACAGTAACTGGTAAAGTTGTCATCACCAGCCTGATGTGTCTCCCTTTAAGACCTTTCTGGATCAAGGTAGAGTGAAAAGAGTTTTAAATATCTCATGCCATAAAGAGCTATCTAGCCCTCTGGATAGATATTGGGAAGACGGTTTTGTTAACACATTAATATCTTTTGTCAACATCTTTTGTTTTCAGAGAAGCTCAACAGTCTGGTTCAGACTGAGACATATGGCTATGTGACTTAATGAAGCCAGAGGAACCCTCCTCTTATGTCACTCACCATAGTACAGAGGTGCTCACAGGGTTGACACAAGGTTGGTTTGCGGGGCACATGTTCCTAAGCCTGTTTTCAGAAGATGATGCCATCTGTTCTCCTTAGGCAAGGACAGAGGTAGCTGGAGAACCAATGAGCATGAGATGTATCACTGGAGTCACAAGTCACCTCAGTTACTATCTTGAGTTAAATTTTCAAGTGTGTTTTGGTATTTGAAATTTAACCTCACTCTCCACATTCTTAAAAAAGCATCTATCTATTTAATACTGTGTTTGTATCATTTGAACCTGAGGTCAATTCTGGTGTATGTTAGAAGGACATGTCCGAAGTGACTGGCTGGGATCCCCAAGGTCACTTCCATCCTTGAACCCACCTTCCTCAGTTGTGGCCTCTACGGTCTCTGAGAACACCTGTCTGTCACCGAGGCAACAGAAGAGAGGAAGAAGGTGTTGACAGGGCTGGTTGGAGCTGTCTTTTCTGGGACTCTGAAGAAGGGAACTAGAACAGCTATCTCAAGACACATGGTTCTTGAGGTCATACAGCTTTTGGGAGTTAAGTATACTAAATAAAACTCAGATTTCTGCACTTTACTGGTGGTGGCCAAGTGAGTTTACCTAAATAACAGTCTCTTTGAAGGTTATTGCCCAAATCACATTGTAGGAAAAAGAGAAATTCTGCTTACTTCATGTTAATTAATGTCCTGAATTAATCTTGGCATTTTTTGAAGTTTAGACTTCAGTCATTGTAACATTGTAACCTTGTTTTTAATAAGCTGGTATATTCTAGGTACAGCTTTGAGGCAGATGCATCCTTTCACAATTCCAGGGATTCCCTCTGTGTGGGGCTAAATCTGATACATACAATATTTGAGTCTTTAACTTTAAAAGCTGTTAGTATTCACTCAGCACTAAATGAGATTGCAGTTGTTTTACTGTTTCACAGACTTGTTCCTGCAAGACATAACCATTTCCATCCTACTAAGGGACAGTTTGGAAGAACCATACACCTAGAGGCCCTAGTTTTTCTCCTCCACATGTTATTCTGCCAGTGGGCTACCTGTGGCTCAGAACATGTGGCAGCCCATTCTGAAACCCATTTCTGGACTTGCTGAGAGCCTTGGTGGCAGCTGGAGCCACCTGTAAGCAAAAGTCAGGGAGAATGGGGTGTCCTTATGCTATCGAGAAATACTGCTCACTCACCACACTGTCTTGTGAGTCTCTAACCAAATGGTGATGCAGGTGTTCTAACTGTCGGCACAGTCTAACCTGGTGAACTTCCACCATTGAATTGGTGAGTGATGACACCAGTAGAGATGCAAGGATTAGCTCACACATGGAGTACATAGCACAGTGTGGTGTGTGAGGCAGGTACCTATGTTCTATCTCCTCCTTCCTGTCACTGGCTTCCTTCAGGAATTCACTCAGTGGCCCTGAAATAGAAATGCCGTTCACAGATACTGCTGAGGTCAGGCAGGGCTGTTTTGATCTCTTCCCTGCCAGGTTGCATCATTCTGTTGATGCGCTTGTGTTCTCGTTATACTCCAGTAGCTCCTGGAGGGATTCCTCAAGGCCAAAGGTAGCATCTGGCCCAAAGGCTCAGAGTAGCATTCAGGGTATTTGATTACCAGCATTCAGGAGAGAAGCAATGGGGCTGTGCCAGTGTGTGAAGGAGCAGGTGAAAATGAGCCTTTCAAGCTGGCTCCAGATTCGTGACTCGAGAGCTTCCTTGAAGCTTCAGGCTCATCTTATCCTACATCTTCTCAAAAGCGAAGCAAGAGCAGCAATGACATACCAGGTCTCACCTGACCTAGACTTGCAGATGAGTTGACCTAGGCACAGAGGTAAAAAAGGGACCATTTCCTCAAGTACGACAGGCAGAGACTCCATGTTACTGTGTTTGCGCTTTTCACACTTCCTCTAAGAGTTTTTAAAAATTAGTGAGACCATTTCTTATGTCCTTTGAAGAACTTGCCACAGCGCTCTGATAAAGAAATAGCTTTAATATTACTCAGTTCATTCTGCTCTTACAAAAACTCCTCCCATCAGCTTCCTCAATACTCTCCCAAAAGCAGCAGGGCTTGGTGGCTCAGCCTGTAATCCCAGAGCTTTGGGAGGCCAAGGTGAGTGGATTGCCTGAGCCCGCGAGTTCGAGACCCACCTGGGCAACTTGGTGAGACCTCATTGCTACAGTAAATCAAAAATTAGCTGGGCATGGTACCACGCACCTGTAGTTCCAGCTACGTGGAAGGCTGAGGCGGAAGGATCGCCGGAGCCCATCAGGTCGAGGCTGCTGTGGCCGGGAGCGGCCATTGCACTCCAGTCTGGGTGACAGAGTGAGACTCCAACTCAAAAAAAAAACACTCCTAAAAGCTTCAGCCAGTGGGTCTCAGTTCATGTTCTCTACAAGCACATACTGCATTGCTCTAATAGTCAAGCTTCTCACCCCTATCAAATTCGTCAACTATTTCCAAACATGGCATGTATAGTTCTTCAGACCCTTGTTCACCCTTGAGGAATCCATCCTGAATTCTATGCTACTAGTCCTTTGGGTGCCCCAATGCTGTTGGTACAGTGGGCATTAGAGAAGAAAGCACTTAGGCTACATCACAATGGCACCATATACATACTGAGTCAGCTTGTAATTACCTAGAATAGGTAAAAATAATATACACTGGTAATCCTACAGCAACATAAGCTTTAGTGTTTTGAGTCTTAATCAGTTAAAGGTTATGGCAGTAAAGTATTCGTTGAGGCAGAGATTGCTAGTTGTCCATCAAAATCCATTTCATCCACTTCTGGACATAAGCTAGACCTGCGTTTGCTGCCAGTGTCGTGTGAGCAGGAGGGATGTGCCACTTCCAGGCCAAGGCCTTTAAAAAAGGCACGGTGCCTTCTGCCTTGAAGCTGGAGAAACCAGGCATTAGCCACACACAGGGAAAGCCTGAGGTATGACAGAACCACAAGCTACGTCCCTGAAGTAGAGCGTGGAGGAAAGCCTCCTGCTGACCTGGACTTTCCACTGTGGACGTTCAATGACCAAGAAGCAAATGAATTGAGCCATTAATTGTGTGTGTGTGTGTGTGTGTGTGTATGTGTTGTAGGGGTGGGTGGAGGGTTGCTATAGCAGTTAACCTTCTCTAACCTTTTTTTTTTTGGTCTCAGTCTCACTCTGTCACCCAGGTTGGAGTGCAGTGGCACACTCATGGCCACCACAACCTCAACCTTCTGGGCTCAGGCAATTCTTCCTCCTCAGCCTTCCAAGTAGCTGGAACTACAGGTGTGTGCCACCACGCCCAGCTAATTTTTAGTTTATTGTAGAGACGAGGTCCTGTCATGTTGCCCAGTCTGGTCTCGAACCCCTGAGCTCAGGCAATCCTCTCGCCTCCACCTCCCAAAGTGCTGGGATTACAGGAGTGAGCTACCGTGCCTGGCCTAATAACCTTATTTAAAAGCATATTATGGGCATAGTGGTTCACACTTGTAATTTCAGTGCTCTGGAAGGCTGAACTGGGAGACTGCTTGAGGCCAGGAGTTCAAGATCAGTCTGGGCAACATAGCGAGACCCCATGTCTATAAAAACAAAACTTTAAAAAATTTGTGCATACCTGTAGCCCCAGCCACCTGGGTGGCTGAGGTGGGAGGATTGCTCGAGCCCAGGAGGTAGAGGCTGCAGTGAGCCATGATCACGCCACTACATTCCAGCCTGGATGACACAGCAAGACTGTCTCAAAAAAAAAAAACCTAGTCATTATTATGTTTATGCCTAAAGGTCTGTAAGGATATGGTAGTCAAGTGTGGGGAGTGGGATGGGGATTTCAATCATTATACACTTCCTTATTCCATTTTACAAAGAATTTCTATTGCCAATGAAGGAAAAGGAAAAAAAAACAAAAACAAAAGCAAAAGAGTGCCGGTACAAGCTTGACTCACTGTAGGAGTCTGTCCTCAACTCCAGCAGCCCTCAGTGAGCTCCCTGACTCCTTCAGCACTCATCGTCCCTAGTCCCGACCTGATATATTGTACAAATTAAAGAGAGTTGGGAGTGGGAGGATAGGCCATTCAGGCAGGGTCTCTCAAGACAGTCATCCCTTCAGGGGTCTGGGCCTCAGCTTTGTGAATCCAGAGACACAAGGCTTGCTGAGTGCAGGGCCCATCAGGCTTGCAGACCCAGAGACTCATGCTAGCCATGCAGGATAAACCCAGTGCACACGCGTAACTGTGCTGTGCAATATCTCCCACTGATATGAAGGCATTTGAAACACCAAGTGAATATCCAGGAGGCTGTCTGGTAAGAAGGATCACAGTAAAGGAAACTGGATGATCTTAGGAGAATCTATTCATATTGTGACTTAATTTGGTGACTCACCGCACTAAAGAGTTACATATTAAGTGACCAAAATGCTTATGAAATCCAGTCTCTCTTTCTGGAGAATGTTGCTATAAGACTGCCAAATTCTCTTTAAGTTTCTTTTTAGGCTCCGTGCGGCTTCTTTCTGATAATATAAATGAGCAGAGTAGTTTTCTGTCACACTTATCTGAGTCTACATTCTAGTTTCCATGACTGGCCTGGAGTGTTCCCCAAGTTCTGTGACTTACTTACTGGCTTGAGCATTTTAATTCGCCTGTATCTGGTCAAGTGAGGATTAGGAGTTAAAGTGCCTGTCAAATACCTGTGAAGTTAAGATCTTTATAATTATACACCTAATATTCTAATATTACAAAACATCAGGCATGCTCCTGGTATCTTACATGAAGTGAGAACCTCTTGCTTAATGTGATTTAAGGAGGTGGCTGAGATCAACACGGATGTGAAAGTGTGTTAGGAACCACCTAAGGACAGGCAGCACCATTCAAGACCTGTCCAGGCCAGGACTGTGCTGCCAACAGAGGCAAGACCTGAGACTGACTTGAAGGCTGAACAAAGCTTTATTTCTCCTAATTCTAACGTGTACTCTGCATGTTGAGATTTGGTGAGGTCCACAATGACTTGACTCATGACTTTTGTCTTTCTTTTTCAAAGATTTTTAGAGAATTTTTATCTGGTCACTTTTCTGTTGGTTCACAGTGTCTTTGGCCTGCTGTCATATTCTTCTTCTCCTACCTCCCCACCCTCACCCCTTTCTTTTTACTTAGTTGTCTGGATCGTCTCCAATTTCAGGCCTTAATATAACTGTTTCTCAAAGTGCAATGATCAAAAGATACATACAGAATTCTTGCAACAGGTACATCGTACCTTTGATCAAGAATGGAGTAACATTTTCTGTTTTGTTTCCAATATCCCTTTTGGTGGCAATCCATTGGTTGGCCTTATGGGTTTATTATGGTCATTGGTTCTCAAATTTTTACATTTCCTTAGAAGTCTGGCTTTAGACTGAGTTTGGGTTTAAGAGGTAAAGCTCAAAATTGTACAACTTAAATTCATGATGAGTCCATGCTGGCCTTAATCCAGACCTTGAACACAAATCTCTGCAAATATTAAGATATACTATGTCTAACCTATTACCACTGTCCCCTTCTCCCAGTACCTGGAGTCCAGTTTGAGAAGCAGGGCCCTAAGGATACCAGTTATGACAATACTCTGTTCTCTGATAGCTCAGATCCCTTTTGAAAGAGTCAGATTATTTAGTCCTCACCCTAAATGTGACATCCAACCTGGGTAGGAAAATATTCAAAGCTGACAGAATATTAAAGTGTTGAAATCAGGAGGGATTCTTTGGGAGACAAACTACATAGCAAAAAATACAGGTTGTAGCATGGGCAACACAGTGAGACCCTATCTCTAAAAAACTAAAAAAAATTAGCTGGACATGGTGGCATGCACCTGTTCTCCCAGGTACTTGAAAGGCTGAGGTGGGACTATTGCTTGAGTCTAGGAGTTCAAGTGCATCACTGCACTCCAGCCTGGTGACGGCAGGAAACTCTGTCCCTAGAGGAAAAAAAAGAAAGAAAGAAAAAGGAAAAAAAAAGGTTGAGCATCCCTAATCCAAAATGCTCTGAAATCTGAAACTTTCTGAACACGAACATGATGTCGCAAGTTACCCTGAACACATTTCACTATATTAGTGGTATGTCATCTTTTTCACTGTTAAGTACTTATGTGTTAAAAGTGTAGAAAAATTACTGCTCAGAGTCAGGAATGGAGGTGATGGCAAACTACCACAGACAGTCCACATGGGTGGCTGAGATAGTTGCACCTTACTTTCTGACGGTTCTGTGTACAGACTTTGTTTCATACAAATATTTAAAAATATTATATGAAATTACCTTTAGGCTATGTGTATAGGATATATATGAAACACAAGGTTGTGTTTAGACTTAGGTTCCATTCCTAAGATAACTCATTATGTAAATGCAAATATTCCAGAATCCAAAACACTTCTGGTCTCAAGCATTTTGGATAAGGGACACTCAACCAGTACAAATTTGGAGCCAGGTGGCCTAGATTTGGGTTCTAATTCTGCCACTTAGCAGCAGTGTGAACTTGGGCAAGTTACTTCACTTTGCTTCCGTTTCCTTACCCACAGAATAGGCATATTTTAGCTGTCTCATAGAATTGTTCTGAGTCTTAAAAAAGAATGTATTTAAAGTTAAGCAGTTAGAAGAGTGACTAGTACTTTGTAAGTAATAAATAAATGTTAGCTATTTCTCTTTTAGGATGCTTCAGATTGACTATTTTATATCGTTATTTATTTTTAAGAGACAGAGTCTTACTCTGTTTCCTAGGCTGCAGTGCAGTGGTGCAGTCATAGCTCACTGCAGCCTCGAGCTTCTGGGCTCAAAGCAATCCTCCACTTTAGCAAGTAGCTGGGACACAGGTGTGCACCACCATGTCCAGTTAATCTTTTAAACAATTTTTTGTAGTAATGAGGTTTAATCAGGCTAGTCTCGACTCCTGGGCTCAAGTGATCATGGTGTGAGCCACCATACCTAGCAAATTATTATTATTATTATTATTATTATTTGAGTTGGAGTCTCACTCTGTTACCCAGACTGGAGTGCAATGGCCGCTCCTGGCCACCGCAGCCTCGACCTGCTGGGCTCCAGTGATCCTTCCACCTCACCCTTCCAATTTTTTTGATTTATTGTAGAGATGAGGTCTCATCAAGTTGCCCAGGTGGGTCTCGAACCCACGGGCTCAGGCAATCCACTCACCTCAGCCTCCCAAGGTGGGGGATTACAGGCTGAGCCACTGAGCCTGGCTAATGATACTTATTTTTTAAAATTATATTGGTTCTTCTTGGTATTTTATTTTGTTTTTATTTTTTCCCTCCATCCCTCCCTCCTTGGTATTTTATTTACATTCTATAACTCTAGAATATGTGAGGTCTAATTGTTAACAATTTTGTAATTTAGGTTAAATCAACCAACATCTCTGGGTCAGTTCCCAAAGCCCAGCCTCTTCTGCAAAATAGTGCTCATCATAGAATCCGGATTAATCCTGCTACAATCATTGACATTTTGAGTTTTACTGTGACAAAATGATTATTTGTCACAAGTGTGGCCCAGGCCAGTAAGAGCTGGAATAGCACATACACTCTATCTTGTCGTCCCTCATTTGTTTTCAGGGTGCCGTCTCAAAGACTTTGGAGACTTGAGTTTTACACCGGTCCCCAAAGATGATCTCTATAACAACCTGATAGTGAATCCACGCTCAGTGGGCCTTGCCAACCAGGAGCTGGCTGAGGTGGTTGGCAGAGCAGTGTCGAGTGGCTACAGCTGCGTCACAGTGGGAGGAGACCACAGGTAAGCTGGGGCTGGATGATGTGGTGCTTTGGGCTAATCACCATTTTTCATCTGTTTCATCACCTGGAGAAAAATATCCTACAGAATTTTTAGGGTATGGTGTATACAGTAGCATTTAATGGCTATGATCATGAGCTGCTGATGGCACCGTGTGCTTTACTCTGATGGCACATTGTATAGTAAGAGGACATGTGCATTCAGACTAGTTCAGAGGGAGACTAAGTGATCTTCTTAGGAATTGTTAATGCTTATCACCCGAAAACTTTCTTGAGACGCTATCTTATGACTTTGGAGAACTGGAAAGATCCACTGATAGGCTGAATTTGGGCATTTTTGTTAGCATTTCTGCTGACAGATTGATTAGATATCCCCCTTGCATATGAATACATTTTCTACCTCCACTCTGTGGACACTAGTGACTAATGTAGTCAATTCCTGATCCTTGGTCTCTTAGTGAGTCAGCATGTACTTTCTCGAGCATTGGTCTGATATTTTCTCAGCAGTGCTAAAGATTATAGGAAATCTGTAATTTAGTAGGACTAGATGAAATAAATACTCTTGGAATGAAAAATTAAGTAAATATTGAAATCTACAGAACTGCAAAGGAGGAAGGAATCAATCTGGAATAGAATAGTCACATTTCACAGGGAAGTGTGACTTGAGGTAAGTAATGAAGGTTTTTAGTAGAAAGAGAAAGGCACTGAAGTATTAGGAGTACTGAGCAGTCCATACATATTTTCAGTGAACCCTAACAATGCTATGTGGTAGATGTGGTTTAGGTTACTGATGAAACCATGGAGGGACAGTGCTTACAAAACTTATCCAAGTTGGGTATGGTAGCATGTGCCTGTGGTTCCAGCTACTCAGGATGCTGAGGCAGGAGGATCACTTGAACCCAGGAGTTCGAGGCCAGACTGGGCAACGTAGTAAGACCCCATCTCTTTAAAAAAAAGAAGAAAGTAAAATGTATCCAAGGTTAATTCTAGGAAGTAGTAGAGCTGGAATTCAAATCCAATGTCAGTATTTTTTTTTTTTTGAGTTGGGGTCTTACTCTGTTACCAGACTAGAGTGCAGTGACATGATCACGCCTTACCGCGGGCTTAAAATTCTGAGCTCAAGTGATCCTCCTGCCTCAGCCTCCCAAGTAGCTGGGACTACAGGCGTGCACCACCATGCCCAGCTAATTTTTAAATTTTTTTTTTTGTAGAGACAGGGTCTTGCCATGTTGCCCAGGCAAGTCTTGAATTCCTGGGCCCAAGAAATCCTCCCATTTGGCTTCCCAAAGTGCTAGGATTACAGGTGTAAGCCAGTGCACCCAGCACCAATATAAGTCTTATGGCAATTAGAGATGCTCAGAGCTTTTCAGATCATAAAACAGAAATTAGATCTTTGTTACATTTGGAAAGACAGGTAGATTCTTCATTAGGAACAAAAATTCAGGTAGAATAACAAAGTGGTCAGACCCAGGTTCTCTACTGAGATGAATAGAACATTCAGTTAAATCAGCCATAGGGTGGGTCTCCTGCCTCCTAGCTCAATGTGTCTCTTCTGGTCAAGTCTCACTATCTGGGGGGACCAGTTATCAATGTGATTACCGCAGTGCTTGGTTTTTCTTTTGCCTGTAGTTACCTATATTGCAGCTGTGTTACTGCTTACCTAGTTCCTGTTCAATGTTACAACCTAGGCAACCTGGAAGATACTAGAGAGGAAGGGATAAGTGTTTAACATGAATAACTACTGAACATTTGAAAGGAAGAGGCATTTTTAGGTCACTGTCCTTCCGCATGGTTCAACATATATGATAATCTTAACCATCAAACCCACTCTGATTTAAACAGGCCAAGTTATTGTCCCTATCTTATAGAAAAGGCAAAGGAATCTAAAGAAATTAGAGGATTTGTCTTCAATCACAGCTCTTCCTGGATCAAACTCTAGCATTCTGACTTAATCCACTGCCTTTGCACTACTAGGCCATGCTATTTTTTAAAAGGGGCCCACTGCGGAGCATGGAGCCTAGAATGCGGCCTCATACTGTGTTGACCAAGAAGGACAGCTGTGGTCCGTTCCCAAGATGCTTAATATACATTTCTCATCTCTGTCAAGTGCCTTGGTTACTGGGCAGCTGGGCAGTAACTCCAACCACAACCTATCAGCTATATTTCTACAGCTGAGAGAGGACAGTTGGCTAATGTAAGCAGAGCCCAAGGACAAGGCCAGGCAAAAACAGAAACACTTAAGAATATGTGAATGCCACTGTGCATAGTGACTTTGGGAAGCTGAGGTGGAGGATTACTTGAAGCCAGAAGTTCAAGACTAGCCCAGGCAACATATGAGACCCCATTTCTCTTAAAAAAAAAAAAAAAAAATATATATATATATTTATTTATTTGAGTACCATACTAATGCATGGGATTACATGCAAATAAACCCCTATCTTATTCAGTGGTCTAAATGAGATCTTTAACTGGATTACTCTGTTACTTTAATGTCTTTAAGAGCTTTTTGAGAGATTCTAGTAAGTTTACATATATGCTTTCTAAAAAGTTATAATGCGGCCGGGCATGGTAGCCCATGCCTGTAATCCTAGCACTTTGAGAGGCCAAGGCAGGAAGATTGCTTGAGCCCAGGCGTTCGAGACCAGCCTGGGCAACATAGCAGGAACCCCATCTCTACAAAAAAAAAAAATTGAAAAATTACCCTATCATAGTGGTGTGTACCTGTAGTCCCCAGCTACTTGGGAAACTGAGGAAGGAAGATCACTTGAGCCTAGGTCAAGGCTGCAGTGAGCCTGAGTATGCCACTGCACTCCAGGCTGGGTGATAGAGTGTGAAACTTTGTCTCAAAAAAAAAAAAAAAAGCTGTAATGCTTTATAATTCTTGTCCCTAAAAAGTTAATATAACTTATTTTGAAGTTAGACCTTGTCAGTCTCCCTGAAGTGGTACCAAACAACATTTTGGTGAACTGTTACATACAGACCACATAATTTACCAAGATTTCTTTCTTTCTTTCTTTGAGACAGGGTCTTGCTATGTTGTGTAGGCTGGTCTCGAACTCCTGGGCTCAAGTGATCCTCCTGCCTCAGCCTGCTGAATGGCTGGGATTACAGGCACATGCCAAGTCACCCAGCTTAACTGGATTTCATTCACTAAACAAATATTTGAGGTCCTTTTCTGGGCCAGGGCTAATGGATCAAATTACATAGATTTGGGGGCAGCAGTGACATCTGTCACACTGCAGGGATTGCCACTTATCAACTCTGAATCTTTACAGCTTTATATTTCTCCCTAACTAGTTTGAGACCAGGTTAATCTTTGGGAACTACAACCATAGCCTCTTGCCTCACCCAAAGTCAGCCTCAGTCTAGGCCCTGACTTTGCCCTGAGGCCAGAGTGTATGCTGCGTTGGCTGAGGACATTTGTTATTGGTGATATTTGCCAAGCAGAGAGCCCTGAAGATTATATTTGTTCTTTGCAGCCTGGCGATAGGTACCATTAGTGGCCACGCCCGACACTGCCCAGACCTTTGTGTTGTTTGGGTTGATGCCCATGCTGACATCAATACACCCCTTACCACTTCATCAGGAAATCTCCATGGACAGTCAGTTTCATTTCTCCTCAGAGAACTACAGGACAAGGTCAGTGGGCTGAAGTGAAAAGAAAGGTGAATGGCTTTTGCAGGGGTATCCTGGGACTCTGAGGGTCAGTTCAGTAAGACTGTGGTGAAGAACAGATTGATAGTAGCATACCACTCCTTCATTTGTTTATCAGACACTAGTATGGGCCAGGCAGCGTGCTAGGTGCTAGGGGTATCAAGATGACTAGGACATGGTCCCTGCTCTCTGGGGGCTTATACCTTGTAAAAGAGAAAGGGGGAATGGATAGTAACTACAGTGGTTGAGACATCCGCAGCCTGAGGACTTCCTGCTTAGAGGCTCCAGGCCTCATTCTCAGACACTATAGTCTGGAACACAAGTAAAACCATGACTACCTCTGGGTAATACTTTCCTGAGCTGTTCAGAAGGCACGGTGTCCCTGTTAGGCGTAGACTAGAATCTGTATATCCCTTTCCTCAGTGAGGGACCAAGTTAAACTAGGACAGGACAAAGTTTGTGCATTAGGCAGAACTCATGTTTTGGCTCTTGGCAACTTGGATGGCAACTGGGTTATGCTTCAAGAACCAATCTGTAAACAACTCAGTAATATGCAAAGGGATGGAAAAGGACTCATCAGCAGGATTCCTGCAGCTAGGTTAGTTAATAAGAAACCAAGACAACCTCAGAAGAGATTTGTTCTTCTTGAGGACTCCATGCTGTGCTCTGCAGCAGCCCTTCTGAAACATTTCCACCACTATCAGTTCTCGTTCCCTGATCAAGTGTATCTTGGGTTACTTGACATATCCTGTGGGTAGAAGAAAGCAGACTCTATATCCTGAGAAGCACTTGGTAACTACCTTGGTGACACCAAGAATGCCTAATGAATTTTATCTACTCTTCTCTTCATAGGTACCACAACTCCCAGGATTTTCTTGGATCAAACCTTGTATCTCTTCCCCAAGTATTGTGTATATTGGCCTAAGAGATGTGGACCCTCCTGAGCAGTAAGTTGATGCATCGGAGTTAAGCTCTGGGCCTGTCTTGGCCAATTATGTTCTGTTTGAAAGGCTGATGCTTGACATAATCTGTTGTAGGTCACTATAAAGGTAAAATCTCCCCTAAATAGCCACTTGTTAAAAATGCTTTTTAAACTAAGGACTCCTTTATTTCACCAGTTTTATTTTAAAGAACTATGATATCCAGTATTTTTCCATGAGAGACATTGATCGACTTGGTATCCAGAAGGTCATGGAACAGACATTTGATCTGCTGATTGGCAAGTAAGTAACAATAATGGATGTCTACCTCTAGGTCCCAAAGGGAATGGTACAAACTCCTAAGGGACAGCACACTTCAGCCTGTCTCTTGAGAACAACAGCTTTACTTTTAAAATAAAAGCAAAACATGTACATATAAAATTTTCAAATGGCTCAGAAAGGGCATAATATGAAATATAGGTCATATTCTTCCACTGGGGTTGGGGGCATTTCATCTAAGTCATTGCTCAGATCCTCTGTCTCATGACTTTTCCTTTATCTCCATTTTAATGCTTATCTTCTTCTTTTTTTGAGTTGAAGTCTCACTCTGTTGTCCAAGCTGGAGTGCGGTGGCATGATCACAGCTCACTGAAACTTTGATCTCCTGGGCTGAGGTGATTACCTCAGCCTCTCAAGTAGCTGGGGCTACAGCACATGCCACTTTGCCTGGGTCTTGCTATGTTGCCCAGGCTGATCTCGAACTTCCGGGCTCAGATGATCTTCCTGCTTTGGCTTTCCAAAGTGCTTGGGAGTGAGCCACTGTGCCCTAGCCGTTTAATGTTCATCTTTTAAGATGAGAAGTATTCCTTGTTCTAATGGTCCCATTCTTCCCAGCCTCACTATTGTTTCACCCGAGTTTTAAATTAAGCAAATCTTGGTAGTGTAGAAAGATGGCAGATGAATGCTAATCAAATGCTGTGTTTAAGAGCATTTTCCTAATACCGAGTCTTTACTGATGTCAGAATTACCACCTGGTAGTAGTCGTTTCTTAAACTGATAAGAAATTTGGTTATTTGGCATAAGGGTGTGTTATATGTTAGCTTGAGCCATTGGACACCATGGCTAAACTGAAGTTAGAACAGGAAGATGTTAAGATTGCAGACATAGATCAGAGTTAAGTTCAGCTACTATTATATCCAGAGAATAACAGCCACTGTAACCTAGATTAAGTCAATTTAAAACAAATTACATCTGAGCCAATCTCATATGAAGTGAAGACTTCCCTCTTGACAGTTATTAGTGTAAGAGGTGCTAGTGTCTAGGGTAAGCCAGAAATACATATTGGGATTACTGTCTGAGGCATCAGAATGAATGGCCACATCTTGAAGTGTCGTGAGGAAGCTAGTATGCTAACCTCAGAACTTCCAGGAATAGGAAACCTGGAAATTTATTAACTGTTTTATTAACAAAGAACCAGGACCAAGAGCAACAAAATCAAGGAATTGCAGCCATATAGAAGATGGGTATCCAAGCACAACCAACTAAGCACTTCTCTTACCCTCTTTCTAGAAGGCAGAGGCCAATCCATCTGAGTTTTGATATTGATGCATTTGACCCTACACTGGCTCCAGCCACAGGAACACCTGTTGTAGGGGGACTGACTTATCGAGAAGGCATGTATATTACCGAGGAAATACACAATACAGGTATGTAGCAACCAGGTCTGCAGCCTCACTACCTAAGTAAATATGCTGGAGTGTCTTGCCTGTAGAGGATCTCTTCTACTATCCCATGTTATTACAGAGTTTGTTTTTGCTTAAACTTTTATAGCTAAAAATCATATGGCCAAGCTAATAAAGGATATAGTTCTTTAGAGGCATATTTGAACTTGGCTCTTACCAAACTATGCTAAGGGAATAATTAATTAAAAATTGTGTCTATTTATTTATATTTTGAGTTGGAGTCTCACTGTAACCCAAGCTGTAGTGCAGTGGCACACTCATGGCTACTGCAGGCTTGGCCTGCTGAGCTCAGGCAATCCTTCTGCCTCAGCCTTCCAAGTAGTTATAATTACAGGTGTGTACCACTACACCCAGCTAATTTTTTTGATTTATTGTAGAGACGAGGTCTCACCAAGTTGTCCAGGCTGGTCTCGAATTCCAGGGCTCAAGCAATCCTCTTGCTTCTTAAAGTACTGGGATTATAGGTGTAAGCCACCACTCCTGGCCTTGTTTGTACCTATTTAAACATTTATTAAATACAAGAATAAGTTGCCAGCTGGGCTCGGTGGCTCAGCCTGTAACCCCATGCCTTTGGGAGGCTGAGGTGAATGGACTGCCTGAGCCCGCGGGTTCGAGACCCACCCGGGCAACTTGGCGAGACCTCATCTCTACAATAAATCAAAATAAGCCGTGCGTGGTAGCGCACGCCTGTAGTTCCAGCTACTTGGATGGCTGAGGCGGAAGGCTCGTCGGAGCCCAGCAGGTCGAGGCTGTGGTAACCGGGAGTGGCCATTATACTCCAGTCTGGGTGACAGAGTGAGACTCCAACTCAAAAAAAAAAAAAAAAAAAAAAGAATAAGTTGCCAAACTGATGCAGTTCCTTGTGTCTGAGATTATTCAAAGACAGATTAAGAAAAGAAGGCAAGGCCAAGGCTATACTTTTACTCTAATGCTAAGAGGCTGGTTCACTGGGAGTTGGGAATTTGGAGTTTAAAGCTGATCCTTTGAAGATATCTGCAAAGTTGGACAATATCTTGGGTCCTTTTATGAATGGTAAGTCTTGTATTAGAGCCTATTTGATAGGATCTTCAATAAGGGGTATACAGTTAGATGAATGGTTGATAGAAGGAATTGTAAGATGAATTCTAGGTGATCAAGAGTTGCTACAAGGGGCTAATGGCCCAAAACTCAACTTGTTTGCAAACAGTTTCTATTTCTGTCAGAAAGCTTCTGGTTTTAAGGGTGCTTTAAATGACCTTTCATTCCAAAATTTAAAGAACTTACAAATTGATACTGTTTTGCTAACCATCTCATGAAATTGGGGTGTAGACAGAAGCATAGAGACCCCAGGTTGAAAGGTCCAGGGCTAAGGGGACTAGCTGAGACAGAAATTGGCATTGAGAAGTATCTCCCTGGCTCTGCAGCCCACTAGAACCTTAGGCAGCACAGAAAGAAAGGCAGTACTTGTTTATCAGATCTGATGGTGGCAAAACAGTCTAATTCTCAGATCCACACTCTCAGATATTGTCAGTGGTCCTTGGATTAGTGGCCAGAGAAGTTGGGAGTTCAATTCTCCACTCTGCTTCCCAGTAACACCACCAGGGGCAGGGGTTAATAGGCTCTAGCTTATATGCATCAGCAGTCATGCCTTGTTCCTCCCTTCCCCTGCTGTAGTAGTAGTTTGTCCCAAGAGACTGTCATGATACAATCAACTAGAAACATAATGCAAGCACTTTGCTTAAGTTAATTTACAGGGTAGCAGTATCTGGAAACACAGGTAATAGATATGTATGTTTCTAATAGTGCAAACCCTCCTGATTACTACTTCTGGGACATGCTCAAAGAGTAGGTTTAGTCAGTGAAAAGTCAGACACAAATCATCAGGGACATGGGTCCATGTGCAGGACCTGTTTACTGTAGTTTAGCACAGTGCTCTCAACTAACTATGCATCGCTAAAAAGGGAAGAGGTACTGAATGGGTGTGATGGCATGAGCATATCACATACTATAATATCATTCCAATAAGCCACTAAGTACATTCACCAGTATTTCCAGACTTTATGGTCACCCTAAATAGTTTCAAATACTTGTATTCTTGAATACTAGTTTGTTCAGATGACTTTTTATCCAGAAGAATCAATCATAAAGGTAAATTCTCCAGAGAAGTGAGGCATTTAGAGGGGTGGGAGGCCGGACTCGGTGGCTCAGCCTGTAATCCTAGCGCTTTGGGAGGCTG
>NW_007248603.1:81710-128266 GCF_000164805.1 Carlito syrichta
AAAAAAAAAAAAAAGGGGTGGGAGAGGAGAGAAGGTCTGGATAGGTTTTTGGTCTGAGCTTCCCTTCCCTCAGCCTGTTCCAGCCAAGGAACAGTACTGTGAGCTTTGACACAAGTCCTCATGGAAGATAACTAGAGTACAAGTAAAACAATGTATGGCTGAACCCTCCCCTTAACCAAGTGCAAGGTCAGTTTGTTGGGGAGACTTAAAAAAAAAGTGTCAGAGGTGGAACCACCGTCGGAGCTCAGGCCTGCAGGAGGGAGAATAAGATGTGTAGCAATAGTAACTACATTTCAGGGCACATACAGCATCAAGAGTTCAAAAGTGGGGCTGGAGCACTGGCTGGGAGAAGTAGGAGACTTCCTCTCCTCTTTTTTTCTTTTCCAAATCAGTTCCTCTGCCTTAATACCCATTTCTAGACAGGTGTCTGGAAGGTTCTTATCATCCTGGAGGTGGCATAAAATTTTTCTACAAGCAGGTTGGAAATCCCCCCACTCTCCAACAAGCCCTTCATTTTCCAGGAAGCCTAACAATTATGCCTACTATATTAATTGAACACGGATGATATATTTCATTCCTTGAAAGGTTTATTTCAATTCTCTTCTAGTCTACCAATGTTTTAACTCAAATTCATGGCCAAGAGGATGAGGCCAGGGGGCTTCCTGCCATAGGTATTTCATAGCAAAAAAGGACTCTAGTTTTTCTCTTGGCCTGTCCTCCCTGGCCAAGAAGGAGGAGGGGTCCTCACTGAGAGTGCAGCTGGGGAGTTTTGTCATACTTCGATCTTCCAGGGCTGCTGTCGGCACTGGATCTTGTTGAAGTCAACCCTCAGCTGGCCACTTCACAGGAAGAGGCGAAGGCTACAGCCAACCTGGCAGTGGATGTGATTGCTTCAAGTTTTGGTCAGACAAGGGAAGGAGGACATGTTGTCTATGATCACCTTCCTACTCCCAGTTCACCAGATGAATCAGAAAATGAAGCCCGCGTGAGAATTTAGGAAACACTGTGCACTAACGTGGTTCACATTGGGCATTCCAGAGCCGCGAGACATTTGAGGGGACTAAACGGCTGTCTGGGTCAACACTGCCTTAATGAGAACAACTGAGCATTCTCACAACTGTAAAGGTTCTCCTCTCTATTTTGGTGACCAATAACACTACTGTAAATGTATCTGGGTTTTTGCAAGTTTACTGGGTATTAATATATGTTGTACTATGTAAATTTCAAGAAGTCATAAACAGCATTTATTACCTTGGTATATCACATTGGTCTTGTTGCTGTTCCTTCACATTTAAATAGCTTTCCACCTTTCCTCCCTCCTCCCACAGTCTGGTTACACAGTCCATTCTGGCACTGTCAGTCCACAGCAGCAACAGGCTTCTTCCATCCACATCCTTAACACTATGCATTCACAGGGTCAAAGTGCTGGTCCACAAACCCTTCCCTGCGGGAAGTCAATGCTTGTGAAAGAATTTGTAGTAAACCAGGCCTCCCAGGATGGCTAGCTCCAGCAAGATGACGATGGAAAGTAGCAGCTTGTTGGTTGTCACTCTACAAAGAGAAGCAAGTTGGGAGTAGTCAGAAGTTTGGATAACCTTATTTCTATTAATACTTTGGGGTCTGACCTGGGACCAAGGCTGGATACCCTGAGGCAGACTGAGTTTTTGACCACACAGCCAATTAGCAGTAGGTGTATACACATAAGGTTCTTTAGCTAGTAAACGACAACTTGTAGGGTTCTTTAGCTGTAACTATTCCTGTCTACCTCACAGAAATGTTGAAAATCAGGACAATAAAAACCACAGCATAAAAATGGTTTCTTCATTCTAAAATGTCTTCAAATAATAGTTACTTCTTTACTTTAAAATAGCTTTTCTAGAAGGAGAGGTTAATTAAAATATATTAAATGTACATATTGAAAAAGTATACCTTTATGAAATGAGGGTGAATTTTATGTCAGAACAGCAGAAATATATAATACCATTATCTAACCACATAGAGCCACACTAGTTACACACTACAGCTGTACATTAGGCAAACGGTTTTGAAAAGACTCTCTGGTATTAAAGTCCAGCTCATGGATGGGTCCTGCTTTCGGATAAGTACCTAGAAGCTTGGGTAATGCCTTCTAATCCCTTGTGAACCTCTGCCCTTCTTATTCTCCCTTCCCTATATCTCCCTTTGCTCTCCTATAAACCCAGATGGGTAGTTCTACTAGAAAGGCGGTCTAGGAACTTCAAAACATTTATTATCTTTTGTTTACAAAATAATTCAACCCCAGGTTCTCATGTTCACTCTAGGTTTCTTCCTATTCTGCCACCCTTCCTACAAGTTCCAGTATGGACTGTAGTTTTGTTTTGTTTGTTTTTTTTGAGTTGGAGTCTCACTCTGTCGCCCAGACTGGAGTGCAGTGGCCGCTCCCGGCCACCGCAGCCTCGACCTGCTGGGCTCTGGTGATCCTTCCACCTCAGCCTTCCAAGTAGCCAGAATTACAGGCATGTGCTACCACGCCTGGCTGATTTTTTGATTTATTGTAGAGATGAGGTCTCGCTGCCCAGGCGGGTCTCGAACCCGCAGGCTCAGGCAATCCACTCACCTCAGCCTCCCAAAGCCACGGGATTACAGGCTGAGCCACCGAGCCCAGCTGGACTGTAGTTTTGTTTCATGCTAAGTCACCTGTGCCCAAGGTCATGGACACCACTCACCCACTCCCAACTTCACCTTCAGAGGCAGCACTTCCCTTCTGCTCTGAATCTGCTGCTGTCAGCACTCATATCAAGGGTTCTGTTTTTTGTTATTTTTGGTAAAGACTGCTTTACTGGTGACAGTATAAGTCAATACCTATGATCCCCAAAGAAGGGCTCAGTTATTAATCCAATTACTAGCCCACAGAGAGAGCTAAATGAAACTGAATCAAGTGACTGCTATGATGACTGAGGCTACAGCCAGCAGACACAGGGCACGTGCAGCTTCATGAGCTGTAAGAACCATGGTGGCACTACACGGGGGCATCAGTGGGCTACCTTCAGGTGCCCTGGAATTCTATTATCTTCCTGAAACAGCTTTAGTGTCTCTGGAGTTTACTTTTATTTTTATTTTTTTGAGTTGGAGTCTCACTCGGTTGCCCAGACTGGAGTGCAGTGGCCGTTTCCGGCCACCGCAGCCTCAACCTGCTGGGCTCTGGCGATCCTTCCTCCTCAACCTTCTGAGTAGCCGGAATTACAGGCATGAGCTACCATGCCTGGATGATTTTTTGATTTATTGTAGAGATGAGGTCTCGCTGCCCAGGCGGGTCTCGAACCCACGGGTTCAGGCAATCCACTCACCTCAGCCTCCCAAAGGCGCGGGATTACAGGCTGAGCCACCAAGCCCGGCTTGGAGTTTACTTTTAAAATGCCTGTGCAAAGCAGTGCTGACTCCAGGCAGTCAAAGAGCCAGCAGATTCAGAGCCTGTACTTGGTTTGGTCACTGCCCACCAATCATGACAACTCCTAAAGGTTTTGTTTTTTTTAAGTCTACTTCTTGCTAACAAGACAGAACTTCCAGAAAAAGAGATGACTCCCGTAAGGACAAACAGAGCCAAAAGCAAGTGTTAGGCAGTAGCAGTGAAAACTGTTTTCTAACCAAGTTTCAACACAAATATTTCAAGGAAGGAAGCTCTGGTATCCCCAACATGCTGTCTTCTCTAAAGGATGTAAACTGGGATTAAATGTCCTTTCAGTGGAGAAATTTTCCACTGCTCCAAGTCAAAGCAGTATACACTTCTAAGAGGATTTTATCCTGTAATATTTAGTGTACAAGACCTTATTTCTTCATTTCTTCCGACCCAGTTGGTAGTACAGGGGGACTATATGTATGTGTGTGTGTGTGTGTACATAAATATATAAATATGTAAAAATATATATATATATAAATAAAATAAGTCACTATTTTAAGCTTTTCTGATGGAAAGATATTAATAGAAATTAGTTTTGTGACTTTTAAAAACTTACTTTCTGGACATTGAACGGAGAATCTTTCGACTTTTGCTCAAGTTTTCACTTGTATTTACCAGCTGAGAAGAGAAAACAGCAATTATTTTCTCCTTCTTTCTAAAGTACACACTATACAATTTGAATATTACTAAACTATCAGTGGGTATTAAGGAGTGTATATTGAAAAACTCAAAAAAAAAAAAATCAAACCAATGTATAGGATGGCCTCTGGGTATAAGCAGAAGAACCTGGAAAGGACACAATATTTTAGTACTCATCAAGTAGGTTTAGGAATCATTATATATCCCAAGGTTGCTGTTGGAGACAGACTTCTGAGACTGAGCTAATCTTTCACCTTGGCTACTCCCAACAGGAATGCTCCAAATGTGTCTAGTCAGTTACTATAAAGCAACTTTGAGAAACTTAAGGTTTGAATTTCATCAGCCAAATTCCAGGAAAGCCTCTTGAGTTGGTGTTTTTGTGGGCTGGTGGGTGACTACTTTTGGGATCTGGTTATCTTTTTTCTTTACCCCTTTAAGAGACAGTTACATTGCCCAACTCAATAAGTAAACACATACGTTTATAAATAGATAAAACCAGCCTAGGCAACATAGCAAGATCTTATCTCTAAAAAAAACAAAAATTAGCCAGGTTTGGTGGCATGCCCCTGTAGTCCCAGTTACTCAGGAGGCTGAGGCAGAAGAATCACCAGAGTCCAGGAGGTTAAGACTGTGGTGAGCCATGATGGTGCCATTGCAATCCAGCCTGGGCGACAGAGAGAGACTCTGCCTCAAAAAAAAAAAAAAAAAAAAAAAAATGACAACTATGTTGAACTGTGAAGGCAGTTAATCTCCATGGCCCTCTCCTTTTCTTTTTCTTTTTCTTTTTTTTTTTGAGTTGTAGTCTCACTCGGACGCCCAGACTGGAGTGCAGTGGCTGCTCCCGGCCACCGCAGCCTCGACCTGCTGGGCTCCAGTGATCCTTCCACCTCAGCCTTCCGAGTAGCCGGAATTACAGGCATGTGCTACCACGCCCGGCTGATTTTTTGATTTATTGTAGAGATGAGGTCTCGCTGCCCAGGCGGGTCTTGAACCCGCGGGCTCAGGCAATTCACTCACCTCAGCCTCCCAAAGGCGCGGGATTACAGGCTGAGCCACCAAGCCCGGCTGGCCCTCTCCTTTTCAACTGCCAGCTACTAACCCATATAGCTGAGGGATATTCCATCTCCAGCAGATGGCCACCTGCCAACTGTTTCCATTTCCTAGTGGCTTTGGTAAATTGATCTCTCAGCTCATTCCTTGGCTTTTAAATTCAACCAGTACACCTGGTATGTTCAGAAACCAAAACCTACATGTAAGCAAATTGCACTCTCCATAACTTGCCTTGAATTTAGTATTTTATTTTGAATTTTCACTAAAGAGGGAAGGGCATCACTCTGACTTAGAGGAGATCTGTAGCTATAAGAGGTATAAGAACATCTTTCAAATTCCCACACTGAACTAGTATTTTCTTTTTTCTGAGTTGGTATCTCACTCTGTCATCCAGGCTGGAGTGCAGTGGCATGCTCACGGCCACTCCAGCGTCGACCTGCTGGGCTCCTGCGATTCTTCCGCTTTAGCCCTCCAAGCAGCTGGAACTACAGGCGTGCGCTAACACACCTAATTTTTTAAAATTTATTTATTGTAGAGACGAGGTCTCACCATATTGCCCAGGCTGGTCTTGAACTGTGGACTCAGGCAATCCTCTCACCTCAGCCTCCCAAAGTGCTGCGTTACAGGCTTGAGCCACTGCACAGATACCCATTCAAATCTTGGCTATGTTTTTCACTTTGATTTGTCTCATGCTATTAAAAATATACAAATTGCTGAGTGTGGTAGCTCATGCCTATAATCCTAGCACTTTGGGAGGACAAGGTGAGAGGACTGCCTGAGCTTAGGGGTTCAAGACCAGCCGGGGCAACTTGGTGAGACCTCATCTCTACAATTAAAAAAAAAATTAGTTGGGCATGGTGGCATGCGCCTGTGGTTCCAGCTACTTGAAAAGCTAAGGCAGAAGGATCACCTGAGCCCAGCAGGTCAAGGCTGCAGTGGCTGTGACTGTGCCACTGCACTCCAGCCTGGGTGACAGAATGAGGCTCTGACTCACAAATAACACCCAAAACCCACAAATTGTACTATTTTTAAAATTCCTATGTAGAATAACTCATTTATGGAAAGGGATAAATAAATGAGCTACTTTTCAGAGTCTCTCAGAGTGATAGTAGATTAGAGGTCCCCAACACAGTCATCATTTGGCTTAAGTAGATGTGTTTTTTCCTATAATAATCCAACTTACCACTCTAGGTAACACGAGTAAAGAGTTACAGTTCAGCACTGAACTATAATTTATAAATCTATAAACTGTCAGTGGTACTATTTTATGACATGTGAAAAATAGCCGTGGCTCTAAATGATAGAGTGTAAGTAAGCAGATGATATTTTCATAAGAGTAGAAGAATATTCCATTAGATATATGAGAAAATCTCAGACTGGTGGTTTTGAATCCTTAGGTGCCTTTTCGACACATTATTCTCTTGCCAAAGACAGAGAACATGGGAATTAATAAGGATGAAGTGGCTGCAACCTCATCTCAGTCTTTTCCTTTTTGAGTTGGAGTCTCACTCCGTTGCCCAGACTGGAGTGCAGTGGCACACTCATGGCCACCCCAGTGTCGACCTGCTGGGCTCCGGCGCTCCTTCTGCCTCAGCCTTCCAAGCAGCTGGAACTGCAGGTGCATGCTACCACGCCTAGCTAATTTTTTTTATTTATCGTAGAGACGAGGTCTTGAACCCACTCACCTCACCCTCCCACAGTGCTGGGATTACAGGCTGAGCCACTGAACCTGGCCTTTTTTTTCTTCACTAAAACAAAAATTTCCAATGATGTCTAAATCCTAAGGATAAAATTACTCTTCTCAGCCAAGCAAACCAAAAATAGAGAAAAACATAAGAACCCAAAAAGGGTTCTTCCCTGACCTCAGAATTGCTATGGCTCTGGCCTCACATGACATGTAGGTGTAGTACCCTCTCTCCCTATGTTTGCCCTTTCCCTAGCTGCGCAGACTTACTCTACTCTTGGTACGTTCCAACTGGTCTCGCTGTTCTCCCAGCTCTTCTATGATTTCTGAGCCAATCTGGTCAGTCTCTGTGGCAATCCGATGAGAGCGCTCAATACTTTGGGTGGCTCGGTTCAGGCTTTCGGTGCCTTGCAGAAGCAGCGCCCTTTGAGACTGCAGACGATTCTGACAGGGGCATGGAAGGGAATGTTAGACTTCTTCCATTATAAATCACTGCAGCAAGTTCCTTATGACCTTCCTCATCTAAGAGGGGATATGGTGACAATACTTGTCATTACTTATAAGACAGAACCAAAGACGCTAATAAGCTACAAGATCCTTTTCAACGTCACAGACTAAAAAGCAGAACCGGGAGTCCAATCAACAGGAACATAATACCTCCATTTCATTGTTTTTTACATTTAGGAAAAGCAAGGAAAGAAGGATTAAAAACACGAGCATTTTCCCCGTGGTTGTGATAAATCTGCACTGTTCCATGTGCCTCCTGAACTAGCAACTTCTGAAAGGCAGCAGCCCAGATTTGGGAAGTGCAGGGTACCTGACAGTGCATATAATACAGCCTGTAACTTTGACAGTGCTATTAGCAAGCCAACTACACTGTAGCCCTAGAAAAAGATTAATTCACTGAAAAGTCCCACTTGACTGGTATTGAGCACTGAGGGGCTATTGTTTTTACCCCGAGCCTACAGCACCTGGTATTCCCAGGCAGTCTTCCACTCAAGTACTAGCCAGGCCTGACCTTGCTTAGCTTCTGAGATCAGATGAGATGGGCGCATTCAGGGTGGTATTGCTGTAGATGAATAAGCTATTCTTGTTCAGCACATAAAGAAATCATTTACAAGTCTGAGACACTACTGCATTCTGGAAAAAGCTTACATGGCCATACTCTTGGAGAGCCCCAGAAAAGAATTTCACCTCAGGCCAAACACATACAAAAAAACAAAAACTTCCAAGTTGCCACAATGTGATCTGCAATCAGGGAAGGTAGTATCTGGGGCTCATGTAAGCTCCTAGTTGCCCTGATTTCCTAAGTGCCCTAATTTTCTAAATCCCCACCAAAGTGTCACTCCACCTGTAATCCTACACACAGACAGCATGAGGACAAAAGTAGCCTTTGTCAGGCCAGAACTAACAGACAGAAATAAGAGCAGCTCTAAGTTCTTAGTAATTCAAAGCACACACACAATCAAAGGGGCCCTGCTCACGTAGACCTGTTACAGAGCAAGTGAACACAAGTGGTAGGACACCATTAAGAAGGACCTTCACTTAATCAGTTGCACACAACCAGTGAACCCAGACATCAGGTGAGCTCAGAGGAAGAAGGAAAATAAGTTGTTTTTTTTTTTAAAGAAAAGATGCAGATTTTCAATGGATTAAGCTAAAGAAAGAGCAAGAGAAGACAAGAAGATCACATAAATCAACCTCAGACAGACCTAGAACTATAATCCCACTGAAAGGGTATGTGCAATTAAATGACCTTCTATTATTTTCTGACACTAATAACTTTAAAGTTAAATTATTGTTTGGACTCACCCCCCTTTTGGAAACACATGGCTAAAGTCACTTGTAGACTCCCACTTTAACAAGCTCTGCCTGTCTGTCTGCCTGCCTTTTTCCAGCCTCCCTTTTTGTGTGATCTGACGTCAGCTTCTGACCTGTGACAGTCTTCCATGCATCCATTTCAGAATTTTACAACATTCTCAAAATGTCCAGTTTTTACATCAGCATTGTCAAGCCAATATCATTCTAATGTCTCTTAAACTATGAGCAGGATGCATCATGAAAAAGGATTTGTTTGTTTAAAACTGGATTACTAGCCTTCCTACCCATGTTCAGTCTACCTTGGTGGGTCTCTTTTTACTTCTCTTCTATGCTATCTGCCAGGCATTTCTACTCTGTACGATATTTGTGGAATACAATCCAAGGCAGCATGTTAAACTTAATATTTGAGAAGTATTATTTTATTCCTTTAACCATCTGGCTTCTCTAGATCACTTCAGAATGCAGATTTTCGTGTTTTTTTTTTTTTTGAGTGGGAGTCTCACTCTGTCACCCAGACTGGAGTGCAGTGGCCACTCCCGGCCACCACAGCCTCGACCTGCTGGGCTCTGGCGATCCTTCCGCCTCAGCCTTCCGAGTAGCCGGAATTACAGGCATGTGCTACCACACCCGGCTGATTTTTTTATTTATTGTAGAGATGAGGTCTCGCAGCCCAGGCGGGTCTCGAACCCACGGGCTCAGGCAATCCACTCACCTCAGCCTCCCAAAGGCGCGGGATTACAGGCTGAGCCACCGAGCCCGGCTCAGAATGCAGATTTTCAATTAGTCCCATTTGTAAATCAGAATCCTGAGGGTTAGAGAGGGAATCTGGCTCACTTTCCATAACAACAGAATAAAATGATAAAAAGCTCCTTCCTGAGAAGTATCCTGCATATCAATTATTGGGCCATCTTGATATTAAGGTAAAGGAAAGCTTGGATTACTTTTGTAACAATACTCTGAATAAATTAAAAACCTAACTGAAATTTTAAGGCATACTTGAGTAAGCAATTCCAAAAGTTATATGAAATAATACAAACTCAAGAAGAAAACAAATTAGATCAATGTGTCAGAAAATAGAATCCAGATAAAATAAGACTAGGTAACACATATACCACCATACAAAAAGCACTATTACATATATGTACGTATCTGATAAAAAGAAACATAAATATGCATATGGTTAGAAAGACTAGCATTAAATAGAGCGGGTATCAAGGAGAGAAGGGGAATTGGATGTGGAAAACAAGGGGGACAGCAAAACAAATCTGGTATACACTAAGAACAAGAACTATACTCCAACAATATGGTTCATTTTGGTACCACAGGACCTTAAGGAAAAACAAAACAAATAGCTAAAGCTTACCATATGCTCATTCTCTACAGCATACGAGCCATATTTCATGTCTCCTCGGCCCCCAGGTGTGGCTGTCAAAGGTGTGCTTCTCACCTCCCGATGGAGTCTGGCAAGGTCCTTCCGGTAGTTTCGAAGTTTAGACATCATGGGGTTACGGAAAGAGAGGGGTGCATAACGTAGTTCCTCTTCCATCTCTGCCAGCTGGAAAGGCAGACAGTAGTGAGTAGATGGGCTGGCTCTTTCCTCTCTCATCTAGGGACATGCCTAGTTTGGACTAATCAAACCACAGATTATCCTAAATAAATAACTCAACTGTATGTTCCATGAGGCAAGGACCACATATGGCATGTTCACCTCATTCTGAGTGCCTGGCAAACACAGAGCAAGCACTCAAAAAGTATGCAATGGCCGGGCGCAGTGACTCATGCCTATAATCCCAGCACTCTGGGAGGCCAAGGTGAGAGGAATGCCTGAGCCTGCAGGTTTGAGACCAGCCTGGGCAACTTGGCCCAATCATCTCTATAATAAATCAAAAAACTTGGAAGGCGGAGACGGAAGGATCATCTGAGTCCCACAGGTCAAGGCTGCAGTGACCATGAGCATGCCACTGTACTCCAGCCTGGGTGACAGAGTGAGACTCCAACTAAAAAAAAAAAAAAAAAAAGTATACAATGAATGAATGAATGGGAAAACTAACAGAAGCACCTTATAGCTTATTAGACATTTTCATATATTTTGTCACTTAATCCTCACAACAGATCAATATGATAGGAAATACTTTTTCCATTTCATATATGAGATCTAAAGAAACCTGCTCAAGATTACATATGAAGTTGGGATTCAAAATCTTCAACTTCTCAGTTCTTTCCAATAAACCAAATTTTGGGCCTGGTATGGGTCAACATTGCAGTCAAGAGTGCTTTGAAGTTTACTGTACTAAAAATTATAGGGATCTGGCATTAAGGTTCTTCCCTTCCTCCTCTTCCTCTTTCTGAAAATCATTTATGCTCCTTTCCAAGTCAGGAGATAACCTGGGGCCCACAGAGCAGGTTGCTTTGGGAAATCAGACTTCCATTTTTCTGGGTAAGTAAAATGTAGCACCTGGACATGTTCACAAGTGGCCCAAAATTATCTTCCTCTGCCTGGGATGGCCAGAGTAGGACTGTTAATTTTGCTAAGTCCAGAGAAAGAAAGTATCTGAGCACCAAACAAATCTGTAGTAGTTATATGATTTAAAAAATACTACCGAGATATTAACTGAAAGAGGAGAGATAGGTATCATGGATAAGCCCAACTGTACTCAAGTATTAGGTTTCTAGTACTCTCATTATGAAGAAGATAGTTTCCAGGCTGGTAGCCTGGTCCTTCTTGAAACAGATGCAGAACTGAGAAAAAGATGCAGATAAGCTTCCTTCTCAGACCTTCATCAGGATAATTGGAAACTTGAGAAACTGATCTTCAACAATGAAGAAGAGACTTCTCTGGCCTAAAGAGAATTTTTCTTTCAATCTGCTCTGAGGCTGCAGAAAATAGGGGCATTTATTTCCAGAGTATTACTAGAGACCAGGATTTTAGCTTCAATCTTAGTGGGTCTGCTGAAGTTAAAGCAAAATAAGATAGAGTTAGGACTCTTGCTTCCAAGGGGTTAGAGGAAAAAAAAAAGTCACAAGAAAGAAGCAATTATTAAACTGTTCAGCAAACTGAACCTACTACTTTTTGAGACAGGGTCTTGCTCTGCTTCCCAAGTTGGAGCACGGTGACACAAACAGTTCACTGTACCCTCGAACTCCTGTGCCCAAGCAATCTTCCCACCTCAGCCTCTCAAGGACCAGGACTACAGGTGCCACCACACCCAGTTTATTAAACTTTTTTTTTGTAGAAGTGGAATCTCGCTATATTACCTAAGCTGGTCTCAAACTCCTGGCCTCAAGTAATCCTCCTGCCTTGGCTTTCAAAAGTGCTGGAATTATAAGCATGAGCCACCTGGCTCAGCCCTGAACCAACTTCTGACAAAGCTTAGGGTCTTGCCTGATAACTCGTGGTTCATGCATGTCTTGCCTAAGGCACCATGTCCAGTTAGTAAGCTGTCTTTTAAGACAGAAAGGAGTCATTAAGGCCACCTCTGTAAAGGTCACATTAATGGCTGTTAAAAAAAAAAAAAGACAGAAAAGAGGCTGGGCATGGTGGCTCATGCCCTGTAATCCCAGCACCTTGGGAGGCCAAGGCAAGAGGACTGACTGCTTGAGCCCAGAAGTTTGAGACCAGCCTGAGCAACAACAACAAAAATTTTTTACACTAGTTGGGTGTGGTGGTGCATGCCTGTAGTCCCAGCTACTTAGGAGACTAAGGTGGAAGGATTGCCTGAGCCTAGGAGGCTGTGGCTGTGGTGAGCTGTGATCCTGCCAATGCACTCCAGCCTGGGCCACAGAGTGAGACCCCTGACTCAAAAAAAAAAGACAGGAACATGGCTAGAATCACCTCTGAGCTACATTTTCTGTAAGTTTAGCAAAGAACAGTAACCTATCTTAATGACCAACTCTTAGAGGTTTTATTTATTTATTTATTTATTTTTGAGTTGGAGTCTCATTCTGTCACCTACGCTGGAGTGTAGTGGCACGCTCTTGGCCACCACAGCCTCGACCTGTTGGGCTCAGGTGATCCTTCCACCTCAGCCTTCCAAATAGCTGGAACTACAGGTGCACGTCACCATGTCTGGCTAATTTTTTTTGTATTTATTACAGAGACGAGGTCTTACCAAGTGCCCAGGTTGGTCTTGAATCCCTGGACTCAGGCAATCCTCTCACATTCTTAGAGGTTTTAAAAAATCTCTTGGGTAAAGGTATGAAAATGCCCCTACTGCTCACATCAAGAATGTATTATCAGGCCAGGCATGGTGGCTCACGCCTGTAATCTCAGCACTTTGGGAAGTGGAGGAAAGAGGACTGCCTGAATCCAGGGGTTCAAGACCAGCCTGGACAACATGGTGAAGACCTCGTCACTACAATAAATCAAAAAATTAGCTGGGCATGGTGGCATGCACCTGTGGTTCCAGCTACTTAGAAGGTTGAGGCAAAAGGATCACCTGAGCCCAGCAGGTTGATGCTGTGCTGGCTGTGGACATGCTACTGCACTCCAGCCTGGGTGACAGAGTGAGATTCCGGCTCAAAAAAAAAAAAAATCAAAGGCTCATGTTTCAAGAGAGTCTTCAAGCTTTGCCCACTGTGTTTGTCAAACTCCCTCAACACTCATCGCCAGAACTAACCTCATTATGTAAGAAGTAGTCAAAATCAAGATCAATAGAAGCAGTTCATCTGTGATCAGATCACAGCATTACTTCTGGGAAAGACCAACACCAGGGAGAAGAAACAAGGACTTGGTCCCAGTTCTCACCGTTTCATTTGCTTCCTGTTGCTTTTCATCAAAATCTCGGATCAACTTCTTCTTCTCTTCTAGAAAAGATAAGGTTCAAATGCTCATTACTGTTTCCATGCATTTGTGAAGGCCATTCCCTCTGCTTAGAATAAACTACCCATTCCTCCTCTGGAGGGGCAGCAGTACTTAATAATCCCTAAAAAGCATTTAAAAATGTTTTGGGAATTATCACAAGGGAAGGGGGAGGGGCATTATTACTGGCATTTCATGCCCAGGAATCAAGAATACCCATGCTTGGGACAGTCCTGCATAATTACTTGGTCCCAAAATTCAATATCATCCCTACTAAGAAACACTACAGGTCTAAGTGAATCATTTCAACATTATTCTCTTCCTCCATCCTAACTACAGGACCAGGCACCCTTTCGCCAATAAGAATGTTTCTAATACTGGCTCTCTGAGATCTCTGCCCCCACAGCTAATCACGTCTATATTAACTTGCATTCCTTACTTTTATGCAAAACAAATTCAAAATCCACCTACTTTGCTCGCTGTGAGGCTGCATGGTATGATACTGGTTTCTGGGGGGTGGGGGGAGGCACTGGTTATGACTGGCAGTAAGAATGTCATTCTCCTTTCAGTTCCCTCCCAGCCCTTCCCACTGCACCACTTTGGTGGTACTCTGTCTTTAATACCTAAAAATGTCTAATCTTCCCTCTCAACAAAAATAGGATGGGCTTCACCCTCAAAACAATAACACCTAACTAAAGTATTATTTTGTCTTCACATATTTTCTGATTATTTAAATAAATTATCCTACAGATTTTCCAGTTAAAACATGCTATCAGTCTAGGAGTTCAAGACCAGCCTTGCAACATAGCAAAATCTCATCTCTACAAAAAATAGAAATATTAGCCGGGTGTGATAGTGTATGTCTGTAGTCCCAGCTACTTGGGAGGCTGAGGCAAGAGGATCGCTTGAGCCCAGGAGGACGAGGCTGCGGTGAACTGTGCACTCCAGCCTGGGGACAGAGTGAGACCCAGACTCAAAAAATAAATTTAAAAAATAAAAAAATGATGCCAAGTTTCCTTTTAAAATAACTTTATGTATTCAATAAATGTATTTTACATGAAATAAGTTGGTACAAAGAAAATGGTTTGGTAACTGTTAAAATGCCTGGCTATGGCAAAAAACTATGAAGGGGATACCAGAATGCTGTCACTTGGGAACCATCTGCATAAGAAAGCCCTGGGTAGTCGGGAGTCAGGCTCTGGTGCCAGCTTGAGCCTGATTCACATGTAAGCCTGGATAGCTTACTACATCTCTTTGGGAACTGACCTCCGTTCTTGCTATGAAATGAGGAAGCACCTTGGGAGGCTGAGGTGAGAGGACTGCCTGAGCCCGCGGTTCGAGACCTGCCTGGGCAACTTGGTGAGACCTCATCTCTACAATAAATCAAAAAAGTAGCTGGGCGTGGTAGCGCGCCTGTAATTCCAGCTACTTGGAAGGCTGAGGCGGAAGGATCACACAGGTCGAGGCTGTGGTGGCCGGGAGCGGCCACTGCACTTCAGTCTGAGCGACAGAGTGAGACTCCAACTCAAAAAAAAAAGAAATGAGGAAGCAGATCATCCCTTCATATCTAACAAGCAAAAATCAACCCCATTTAGGAGAAGCTTGATTTAAAAAATGTATACATTCAAATGAATGTTCTCTCTGGAAACTTTTTACATAATCTACTCATTACCACAATACGATATCTGTTGAAGTCATCATTTAAAACTACCTTCACAGTCTGGGATATAGTCTTCAATTTTTTTTTTTTAATTATGGCAAACTATACATCACATAAAATTTACCATTTTAAGTATACAGTTCAGTGGAAATAAGTAAATTCATGCTATTGTGCAACTGCCACCACTAACCATTCATGAGAACTTTTTCATCACCTCAGGTGAAATTCTGTACCATCAATCACCAACTCCCCATTCTATGAACCTGACTACTCCAGGTACACAATATAAGTGTAGTCATACAATATTTGTCCTTTGTGTCTGATTTATTTCACCCAGCATAAAGCCTTCAAGGTTCATCCATCTTGTAGCATGAGGATATGGTTTTTTAAGCCTATGCATTTCCCATTCAATGTGACTCCTAAACATAAGCCAGCCCCTCCATCAACGAAAGGAAGAGCAATCCACTCCACTGCTAGAGGGCAAGATGATGAGCTGGGCTTATGGAGAGATGGCATGTGGATATTCAATGTGCTGTCCTGAGATATTCTTGCATGATTTGCCTACCCTGATTTTTTTTTTTTTTGAGTTGGAGTCTCACTCTGTCACCCAGACTGGAGTGCAGTGGCCGCTCCCGGCCACTACAGCCTTGACCTGTTGGGCTCTAGCTATCCTTCCGCCTCAGCCTTCCAAGTAGCTGGAACTACAGGCACACGCCACCATGCCCGGCTAATTTTTGATTTATTGTAGAGATGAGGTCTCGCCAAGTTGCCCAGGTGGGTCTCGAACCCGCGGGCTCAGGCAATCCATTCACCTCAGCCTCCCAAAGTACGGGATCACAGGCTAAGCCACCGAGCCCGCTGCCTACCCTGATTTTTATCTTAAGCCCTGACTTTTGAACCTGACCTCACATAAGATACAATGTCACTGTAATGCTTTATACAGACTTACATTTTGTTAGTCACAACAGCATCTAATATGTCAGCTGTCTCCTACTTTTTAAGGGCCCATGAACCGTTTTGGATGTATATGCTCTACTTGATTCTCACCTTGAGATCAAGCTCTTCTAGAATAGGAACATTTAATTTGTCTTTTTCACTTTGCCCATAGCTCTTCCCTAGACATTGCTACTGCCTGAAAGAGCAAATGACAACACACCCTTTACAATGTCTCATCCGTTGTTGTGTGACATTCCCATAATATAGACAAGAAACTCCAGAAATTTTTCTCCACACCACACATCATTCACAAAATCCATTGCTCCACTTACTGTTTTAAAAAATAGGGTTAAGTTCAGCCATGGCAAATGGTACAAATCTTGACCACCTGTGATGTAACTAAAATGAGCATTAAAGCAGCTGTTACTATCCCTGACAGGGCTGTGCTCTCAGCCACTGGTAATGAAATGATATGTGGAAGCAAAAATGGCTACATCCGGAGCAGTATCATATTATTCCATAACAAGCTATCACAGGCTGGGTGCAGTGGTTCATGCCTGTAATCCCAGCACTTTAAAAAGCCAAGGCAGGAGGATTGCCTGTGCCCAGGAGTTTGAGACTAGCCTAGGCAACATAGCAAGACCTCATCTCTACAAAAAAAATAAAAATAAAAAAATAAAAATTAGCTAGGTATGGTGGCACACACCTGTAGTCCCAGCTACTTGGGAGGCAGGGCAGGAATGCCTGAGCCCAAGAGGTGGAGGCTGACACACACACACACACACACACACACACACACACACACACAAAGCTGTCACAAAAGTGCTGAGTGTCATCCCTCCTGACCCAAGCCAGAGTAGGAAGCAGTTATTCTACACACATGTGCATTCCCTTCTAGAACTATGTTAGTTGTAAAGTGTCTCCTTTATTCTTCCTCTGTTAATGGGCACGAAAATCTGCATTCTCAAGAGGCAAATTCTAGATTGACTCAAGGTAAGTACATAGACAAAAGTAGAGGGAAAAGAGGTAGCCCACAGAACCACTATCCTTTCCCCCAACTTCCTGCGTTGGAATCCTCTACTTTCCACCTGATTCCATAAAACACACTTTTTTTTTTTTTTGAGTTGGAGTCTCACTCCGTCACCCAGGCTGGAGTACAGTGGCACACTCACGGCCACCCCAGGGTCGACCTGCTGGGCTCTGGCGATCCTTCTGCCTCAGCCTTCCAAGTAGCCGGAACTACAGCCACTCAATGCCATGCCTGGCTAATTTTTTAAATTTATTGTAGAGATGAGGTCTCGCTGAGTTGCCCAGGCTGTTCTTGAACCCGTAGGCTCAGGCAATCCTCTTACCTTGGCATCCCAAAGTGCTAGGATTACAGGTTTGAGTCGTCGCGCCTGACCAAAACACACTCTTTCTCTTATAAGTGCTCTATAGTTTATACGCTTTAAAAGAAATATGCTCTTTTTGAAACAAGTTGAAGAATTTCATCACATGCATGAGATCCTTTATGGACTCCTGAGACTTAAAACAAAAGCCTTTGAAATAATTCCTTCCGTTGATGAAGCCACGGAAGTAGACACTTAAAGGTTCAAAAGAGGCTGATCCCTATCCACCGGAGAGGGCTCAATAGCTTTTTTAATGAAACCAATGAAATCTAGTGCTGGGATAGACCTCAGAGATCATCTAGTCTCTACGCTTCTCCCTTTGGGGCTGAAGGAACTAGAGCTGGAAGCAGCTCGGTGCCTGTCCTGCTGTCACAGGACTAAATGTGTGATAGTGCTACTTAGAACGCAAGTCTCCCGACTCCCAGTATACTGCTTCTGTACATGACAATATACAACTGAGGGACATTTTTGTCTTTAGCAACCAGTAAAATTTGTTAAAAACAAAACAAAAAATCTCTTTTTAAGGGAATCAAAATTAATGCTACAATCAACTACACAACAGCAGGACTGCATCCTGGGTAGGATGGGCACCAGAAACAAGAATAAGCCACTCCAGGCCGGGCTCGGTGGCTCAGCCTGTAATTCCAGCTGGAGGCTGAGGTAAGTGCATTGCCTCAACCTGCGGGTTCGAGACCCGCCCGGGCAACTTGGCGAGACTTCATCTCAACAATAAATCAAAAATTAGCTGGGCATGCTACTTGGAAGGCTGAGGTGGAAGGATCGCCGGAGCCCAGCAGGTGGAGGCTGCGGTGGCTGGGAGCGTGCTACTGCACTCCAGTCTGGGTGACGGAGTGAGACTCCAACTCAAAAAAAAAAAAAAAAAAAAAAAAGAATAAGCCACTCCAAACTGTACTATCTCCTCCTCACAAGGCTGCCCAAACCAGTCCCGTGTGAGGGATTCTGTGATGGATTTATCTCCTCTGGTAAGCTGGGTGGACGGTAGCACCATCTCCTGGACATGGAATATAAAGCAATCAGCCTGCTCTGGAAAACAGAGCTGGAGAAAACCTGCCTTCATGTTTGAAGGAGAGAGGGGCACAACCTCTCTTCCATAAGGGGGGTTGAATTACCAGCCCAAGAATGACTATTCTTGGCCCACTGGAATTGTAGAAATAACTTGAATTTCACCAGGAGCTCAAAAATATTTGGTTAGGTTGCTTCTGCTGCCTCACTGTGGCATTTCTATGACCTACACCTCCTATGTATAGACTTGATCTCACACTGCATTAAATTTAAAAGTACCAAATCCCTCTCAACTCGTTTCCTCATCTGCAAATAGGGACTATAAGAGTGCTAACCTCAGAGTTGTCTGAAAGGATTAAAAGAGATTATACACATAACAAGCACCCAGCACAGTAAGGTTTCAACAAATAGGAACTACCAATGACCGAAAGTTAATCCTTAGGTAGGAAGGTCTAAGAGCAAAAACCAAGTTCACCAAAAATTATGAAGAGTTGAAATAATTAAAATTAAAAATAATTAAAAACACCAGTTTGTAACTGGTGTTTACCTACCTGCTGAATGTGGCCCTCCATGGTAATTATTTTTTTCTAGCTCCCAAAATAATAAGGTCTCATGTATAGATGCTGAAATTTAAATAAAAGTGTATGGAAAACTTTCAATAATTTTACCATACTCATTAAAACATATGGAAAGATGTCTTCAGATATTGTAAAACCAAAACTAGAAATCATGGCTATAGGCACTTAACATATCAACTAAGCCGGGTTGGGTGGCTCAGCCTGTAATCCCGCACTTTGGGAGGCTGAGATGAGTGGATTGCCTGAGCCCACGGGTTCGAGACCCACCTGGGCAACTTGGCAAGACCTCATCTCTACAATAAATAAAAAAATCAGCTGGATGTGGTAGCACGTGCCTGTAATTCCGGCTACTTGGAAGGCTGAGGTGGAAGGATCGCCGGAGCCCAGCAGGTCGAGGCTGCAGTGGCCGCTCCCGGCCACTGCACTCCAGTCTGGGCGACTGAGTGAGACTCCAACTCAAAAAAAAAATATCAACTAGATCAAGAAATTATAGCACTCTCAGGTATCTGGAGTGACCTCTTCAGATGTTGCAAAACTAAGACTAGAAAGTATGACTGTAGGTGCTTAATGTTATATTAAATGGGTTAATAATAGTTGTACATGGTAATGGGCAGTCACTGCTACAAAAACTTCCTAAATTAGGACATACTGTATCTGCTAGTCTTCAAAGGCAGAAACTGAATGTAGACTATACTCTGGGGAAATAAACACAGGCTTTGTTTTTGTTGTACTAACAGGTATATATAGCCATTTTAAAAGTAATGAAAATTCACTCATAAGTGGACCCTGAACATTTACCATCATACTATAAGAAAGGAATTGGCAGTAGCGGGATACTGTGGGTGGGGAGGGGGTGAACCACATAACATCAATAAGGGTACCTGATCTCAAACCAGGCAAAGTGGGCACCAAAGAGAGGTCCAAACTTTACCTGTATGATGTTTACTTGTATACCTAATCCTGAATTGTACTCCACATCTTAAAAAATAAAAAGTAACAAAAATGTGAAAAACACAGAATAGAAATAAATAAATCAGAGTCATATATTATTAATATTTTCTTTCCAACAATGCACATTATTTATACTTTCTATCATTCAACAAACATTCATGGAGAACCTAGCATGTGCTAGGCACTGCTCTACAATGCTTAGAATACATGATAAACAAAACACAAAACAGACATATTAGGCTTATATTCTAGTTCAGTGGCTTTCAAACTGGAGCTCTTCAAACTTCACTTATATTAATAACAATGGCCACTGGCTCTCTTACTGCTATCAGGCAGTATTCTAAGGGCTTTACTCCTTTACTGACACTCTATACTGAGTCTAAATGTCTTTTTTGTTGCCCAGACTGGAGTGCAGTGGCATGGCTCACAGCCACCGCACCCTCGACCTGCTGGGTTCAGGCGATCCTTCCGCCTCAGCCTTCCAAGTAGCGAGAACTACAGGCAAGTGCCACCACGCCCGGCTAATTTTTTGACTTATTGTAGAGAAGGGGTCTTGCCAAGTTGCCTAGGCTGGTCTTGAACCCATGGGCTCAGGCAATCCTCTCACCTCGGCCTCCCAAAGTGCTGGGATTATAAGCGTGAGACACTGTACCTGGCCTCAAATGTCTTAATGTGACATTCAGTTTCCCTCCTGTCTAGCTTTGTCTCACCTCTGCCTGCTTTCCCACACATACCCTAAGCTCCTCAGTTGGGAGTGTTCAACTTCTTATTCCTGGGTTGCCTCTTCCCGTCCACCTGTATGGCAACTCCCAGTCAACCCACCATATTTCATATGAAGTTCTTTTTGTGAAGCTTCCCTCTCCCCGCCATACCCAAGTTAGCCTTTTTATGGTTTCAGATAACTTTATTTTAGGATTCCTCACACACTTTATTGTAAATTTGCTTCCTTTTAAGATAAGAACTCTCAGAAAAGTCCTCAGGGCCCAGGAAAGTGGCTGATATGTAATAATTCTCACTGTATGTTTACTGAAAAAGGACTGAATTAGTTACAGAGCATAAGCTACAGGCAAGAGCTATACTATGTACATTACACAGGGCCTACTAATTCACAATGGGAGTTAAAGCTCTGACAGGTTTATTAAGTCGTTTCTGAACTAGAAAAAGAGATTCTGAGATGAAGCCCTGTGTGTTTAATTAAAATCAATTTTCTCAACAAATATTTACTGAGCAGTATGAATGAGGTAGTGAACAGGAGATAAAGTTGTTGCAACTCATATTATAATCCTGGGGTTATATGCATACTTTATACTCCCTTTTATAATGAACCACTTTCTCCATAATGAACCCACTCCCAAGATGACCACATTAATCCATTCATGAGAGCAGAGCCCTCATTGTCTCATCACCTCTTAATGGTCCCACCTCTCAATATTGTCACAATGACAATTAAATTTCAAAATGAGTTTTGGAGGTGACATTCAAGACACAATAACTAATCCAGTTTTCTTAAGAGACAGAATCTCACTCTGTCACCCAGGCTGGAGTGCAGTGGTGTGATCATAACTCACTACAGCCTTGACCTCCTGGGCTCAAGCAATCCTTCCACCTGGGCCCCTCGAGTAGCTGCGAGTAGAAGCACACACCACCACACTCATCTAATTTTTAATTTTTGTGTAAAGATAGGGTCTAGCTATGTTGTTCAGGTTGGTCTTGAACTCGGCCTCAAGCAATCCTCCAGCTTCAACTCCCCAAAGTGCTGGGATTACAGGCATGAGCCATTGCGCCCAGCCCAGTTTTCTATTTTTCAAAACAGAGTGCTCTTTTGCATTATTTAGCCTTACAGAAACAAGCATTGCAAAAAATAATTCAGCAGCAGGCTAGAAATGCAGTCTATTATTTTTCAACCACATAAATAAAATCTCTTCAATAACTTTTAACTGCAGCCCATCATATTTAAGAGGGAAATCTTTCAGCATGGTCTACAAGACCCAGTCCTGCCTTCCTCTCTCCTTTGCTCACTCCATCCCAAACATCCCGCCCTTCCCACTCTTCCTTGGACACACCCAGCTCATTTCTGCTTCAGACTTTGCAGGGCCGTTCCTGCCTCCTGACACTTCTTCCAGATTTCTGGTTTACTCCCTCGCTCAAGTCTCTGCCCAAATGCCACCACCTCAGAGTGACCTCACGGTCACCCTATTTAAAATGGAAGCTCCCCACCCTAGTCCTTTACCCTGATTTATTTTCCTGTATTCCTTAACACTGCATCTTAACAGTTACATATTGTTTATCACTCACCCACTAGAATGGGGATCTGTGTATTTTTCACTATACTTTGCAATATTAACCAGCACATATGTGCCTGGCCCATAGTAGCCTCTCAATAAACATAATTCATATGACCTTGGCTAATTCATAGAGCAAACATTCATCTCTGACCCTTAAGTAAAAACAATAAAACAAAGTCTCCTACTCGCCATCAAGTTCTGTCCAGAGGCTAACCACTATGGCAGGTTTTCCTATGGATATAGGGCTGGAAAACTCTAGCTCCTCCATTCAGAGACTGCAGGCACACAGTCTAAGCAGCAAGAAAATTCAGAAGAAGATCCCATCGAAATGCCACAGTCCTGGTTTTAAAGACCAGCCCCGCCCCCCATAACTGGTATTTACCAACACCCAAAAGTGATGGTTCTTTCGGTTTCTTAACCCTTTTTACGCTACGACTCCTTTGTCAGTCTGGTGAAAACTACGGTCCTCTCCTGAGAACAACGCGTTTAAGTGCGCAGAAAAAAAAACAGAGCTGCAATTACGGGCTGGAGGCTTAAGAGCCCCTATGCTCTTCCCGCCACGATGAAAAAAGCGACAAGGAAATGGTGAGGGCCACGGAAGGGTCTCGGGGAGACGACACCCGCCGTCCCTCCCCGAGCACGTCCCCCGCGCACTCCAAGTGGCGGCAGGGGAAGGCCGGGGGCTCGGCCGCAGCCGGCCCTCGGGGGCGTGTCTGAGGATGAGAGCGAAGGGAAGAGGGCGCGGGCCAGGAGGAACTGGGGGCTCCCAGGCTCGGCCCACCGCCGCCTCACCGGTCCCTGCCGTCCCCAGCAGCCGCTCGGGCACCCCTTGCAAGTCTTCATGGAGGCCGCGGAAGATCTCGTGCAGCTTCTCAAAGTGCTCTGAGGAGGCGGCGGAGGTGGCCATGGCGCGGGCCGCGATACAGCAGCGGCCGCCAAAGTCCGGGCGCCGGGCCGGTTTCTAGCCCGGCGCTCAGCCACCCAGACCCACAGCCATCACGGCGACCGCCGCGCAGCCGCCGCCGCCGCCGCCGCCGCCGCCCAGGAAGAAGCGCTTCCGGGCTGCAGTGGGTCCTCTCACGCCTGAACGCCCGCCCCTCCCGGCCTATCACTGTTGGGGCGTCCGGCGAGAACGCCTGTCGGGAAGGCTGAAGGGCCGCGCTACCTTACGGCTCTAGGGGGAGCAGTGCCTCGCCGGAGCGAGCGGCCGACCCTAAACCCTGGAAATCCCCGGCCCGGGGCTGGAAGAGCGCCTGGGCAGAAGAGGTTGGGGGACCACCACGACAGGCATCTGCCACCCCCGTCTAGGGCCCTGCCGGCCAGCAGGGGGCGGGCGCCGCAGTGCATGCCGGGGGATGTAGTTCGGCAAGAACGCACTCACCGTGGGGGTCACGTGCTGCCCCGCCAAGAGGTTACCTTGCGCTGCGGCCGCTAGAAGTGGACCCGCAGTGCTGCGGTTGGTGGTTCTGTGTACCTGGACGTCTTCTTCATTGTCCTCGCATCTTGCTTCGCCACCCTGACTTCCTCATTTGGTGTCCTTACTGGGAGCGTTCAGTCCTGGAGGGTGAAGGGGATCCCCACGACGTCCGAGGTGCAATCCCGGCATTATGACCCCCAAATAGGCACTCAGCCTCTAGCGGTCGGATAAGCCCCGCGCACTAGACTGCCTCGTGCATTTGTTCACAGCAGGTGTTTAAGCGCAGGCATTGTACAGGGATCTGGGCGCATGCTGGTGAATAAAAGCTTTTACTTTGCTCTTAGGTAATTTATAATCTGGTGGGGAAGGCGGGCCCAACTTCATCAGATCTCATCTGCCACTAAATAGAACGTGTTAATGATTATAAAGTCCTCTCCTGCACCCCATTGGGCATAAATCTCTATTTCCACTGATTTCATGGTTTGCCCGGGGAGCTTGTCATCAAATGTTTGCTTGGGAGCTCAATATTGAAACTGCCCACGCTTATTAAAAGGTATATGAATATTCAGAGATAAATGCTTTGGTGATTTACATCTCCTGGGCCCTCACTTTTATTAGATCGAGTTCACTGACCACTGATGCAACACATTTTGGTTGAGCTCTTAATACACATGGACCAAGCTGGGCTCGGTGACTCAGCCTGTAATCCCATGCTTTGGGAGGCTGAGGTGAGTGGATTGCCTGAGGTCACGGGTTCGAGACCTGCGTGGACAACTTGGCGAGACCTCATCTCTACAATAAATCAAAAAATTAGCCGGGTGTGGTAGCGCTCACCTGTAGTTCCAGCTACTTGGAAGGCTGAGGCGGAAGAATCGCCGGAGCCCAGCAGGTCGAGGCTGCAGTGACCGGGAGCGGCCACTGCACTCCAGTCTGGGTGACAGAGTGAGACTCCAACTCAAACAAACAAACAAAAATACACATGGACCAAACAGTGATGACAAAGTCTGAGGTTAGTGGCAGTGTACTGTGGTAAGTGCTGCAATTCAATGCCATGGAACCTGATACAGAACAGAAATAACGGGCAGGTACAAAAAGGAAAGATAACATATCCTGGCAGGATAAAGAAATGTGGAAAAAGTGATCTTTGGAACAGTGTCAAGAGAAGCAATGGGTGAATGATCAAAATATCACACACCTACATTTAATGGCATGTGAACTGAGATTGAATTGGCTAGACTCTGTGACAAATTATCATTTAGAATGAGAAATACCTGCATTAGCCATAATAATGAAGTGTTTTTTTCTTTTGGTTATAAATTTTTAATTCTTAGTTTTTATTCTGGTAAATGAAAACATAATAAATTGAAAAAAATTTGTCATTGACAGTTCAATATAAATTAAGTAAAACATTAATTCATCTATTCTGCTGCACTATTAACCAAAAGCTGTCCAAGTTTTCCATAAAATGACCATTTCTAAATATACAGTTTAATGGCCAAAACAAGTTTGACAAAAGATTAATTTACAAATACGAGAAGTAAAGACTGTGGTCCTATAACTCTTTTGCCCACCAAAGTTAAAATATAATCATCAGTCCAAGAAATCACAAGCTGTGAGAATAGCATACTCCAAACAAGTGATGGGAACATAACCAATTCCTCAGGCTTCCTTTGGCAGCATTACTTCTGATAAAAGTTCTCCAAATCAAATAGGCGGTTTAATCTTACCAAGACAATGTAAGGAAATGCCCTGAAAAACTGTTGACTGTAATTGCCAATATCAGTCCTTTAGATAATTTTTCTGAGTAAATAATTGGGTTTTTTGGTTTTATTCTTGTTTTGTATTTTTTTCTGCCACACACACAGATCAACTGGTTTTTGTTAAGACAGGGCCTCATAAGTCTTGGCTGCTCACCCTCAATTCTTCTACAGCTGTATATTACTGTCTTCTGCTGTTCTTTCAAGTCTTAACTAGTACCTTCATTTCGCGCATTATCTAGCTCCCAGGCAGGATTCTTCCTTTTTCTCCTTTGGATGTCTTCCCTGCTACCCATGTGCTTCTTGATGGGTTAGCAGCATATACAGAATCCACGTCCCTTAGCAGCTCTATTGACTGGTATCACAAGACGGGATCTCATGACACTGGTCTGTGCCACCTCTGATTATTTACCTGCATTGGGGTCCAGCCACTGTTCCTTTGTGGCTGTTTTGAATTCTGTGAAAATACTCCCAACTACATAAATACACAAGACACGCAAAGATAGAATGCCTGTGAAAATGACCAAAAAGCCTCTCCTTTTTCCTTCTGGTTTTCTAAGAAAAGGCAGGCACAAAGAAGGAGGCCTCCATGGGTCTTGAGTCAGTAAGTGGTCAAGTGGCCATCTTCTCATAGTACTCCTTTCATTACCTACTTCCTGATCTGAGAAACAGCAGGAAAATGACAGCTTAAACTTGATTTTTATTTCTGCCTTTCCCCCACTTTTCTGCCACCTCCCAAATCCTACAAACTTCTTAGAAAAGGAAGCTCTTTTGTGACTGCGACACAGGAAAGTATCTTAACAGCAGTGGCTTCAGGGTGTCACAAATAAGGCCATACCATAATCCAGATTTGGTTAACAATTTCCTAAAAGAATCCAGATGTGCATGACAACTCAGGAGGTGAAGGACAAGTCCTGCTCTTGAGGGAAGCCATTGGGATTCATGGAGTTTAGCAAGTGTGGCCCTCCTGAAATGAAGACTGGTGGGTTGAGAGGAACTACATTGTGAACAAAGAGGGCAGAAACAGAGTCCAAATTCCCATAATCATCCCTGCCACAGCTTAGATTCTCCTAGGCAGCAGCAGTTTCAGAAGGAAAACATGAGCTGTGCAGGTCACATGAGGGTCTCTTAATCCTATGACGATATATGTCTCTAGTAGCTCTGTAGTTAACAGGAGCAAAGTAAATCTGGACAAATGATGAGTATTAGGATGAATCTGGCAGTTGACTGGGTTTTAACTGTACACCAAGCAGGCAAGGTTGGAAAGTTTTACTGTTTGTATTCAAGGTTTTGGAATACTTGAAGGAGAATCAATTTGGCAGGAAGTACTGTGTAGTCTGCTGCAGTCTTCTTTTGGTCCAGCTGCCACTGCTTGTCAATCCATTGGGAGGCCCAGTAGGTCACAACTGACGTCCCACAGCCGCCTTGCTATGGTTTCATTACGAGCCTGGGCAGAGACCCATGCTATGTGACAGTCACTAGAAGGGAAAGAGAGAGGCTTGAAGCATAGTGTTAAGAATGGGGTCTGCTGGCTGGGCACAGTGGCTCATGCCTGTAATCCCAGCACTTTGAGAAGCCAAGGCAAAAGGACAACTTGGGCTCAGGAGTTCAAGACCAACCTGGGCAACATGGCGATACCACATTTCTACCAAAATAAAAAAATATGCCAGGCATGGTGGCTTGCACCTGTAGTCCCAGCTACTTGGGAGGCTGATGTGGAAGGATTGCCTGAGCCCAGGAGGTCAAGGTTGCAGTGAACTGTGATTGTGCCACTGTACTACAGGGGGCAACAGAGTGAGACCCTTACTCAAATAAATAAATAAAGTGAATGTTGTCTGTTCTTTTCCTGGGATAAGGAATATGACAGAAAAATAACCCAGGTATCACAGTGCCTCCAAGCACTTCATAGGGCCAGTGTTTGTCCTGTCTCTTCACATACACACATACACACACACACACACACACACACACACACACGTACACATACATATATACACACATACACACATATTGATGATGCAGTCTGCTTTTGGGTCCAACTGCCACTGCTTGTCAATCCATTAGGAGACCCATGTAGGAATGAAGATATACACACAAATGCTTTTTTTTTTTTTTTTGGTAGGGGTCTCAGACACCCATGTTGGAGTACAGCAGAATGATCATGACTCACTACAGCCTCAACCTCCTGGGCTTAGGTGATCCTTCTGCCTCAGCCTCCTGATAGTTGGGACTACGGTGTGTGCCACCACATCTGGCTAATTTTTAAATGTTTTATAGAGATGAGGTCTTACTATGTTGCCTAGGTTGGTCTTGAACTCCTGAGCTCAAGCAATCCTTCTGCCTTGGCCTCCCAAAGTGCTAGAATTACAGATGTGAGCCACCACACCAGACTCATTCTCTAATCTTTATCCAGAGAAAATATAATTGCCATTTTAGATTTCCTCACTAGACCACCTCTAATTAGAAACCTTTGTTTGACAAATAATGCTTATCATTTGGTATTTATAGTCCCCTTTCTATGTACATAACTTTAATATCTGTGCCTGCCTAACACCAATGTATATCCACCTTCCTCAAATAAGTCCATAAGGTCCATTCTATAGGGCTCTGGACAGTGTCATATAGTTGAGATTCTGCTATTTATACTGGTCACAAATGCTTAGAGTGATTAAAAACAAAAAACCCTTTATTTCTAGGCTAATTGCAGTCGTAACTGTAAACTCATATGACAGTTAAAGCCAGCTTTAAAAATAGCAAAAGGAAGAGAAGGTGATAGCAGAAAAGAAATGTTAACAATAGGGTACCAGGTATGTCTCTGTCTGTTTTTTGCTGCTACAACAGAATATATAAACTGGGTAATTATAATGAACAGAAATTTATTAGCTCATTATATGGAAAATAGGAAGTCCAAGACTAAGAAGCCAGCATCTAACGAGGGCCTTCTTGCTTTCTCATAACATGGTGGAAAACATCACATAGGCAAGAGAGGGAGGGAAGGGGACCCACCTCATCCTTTAGTAAGGAATCTGCTCCCAAAATAACAAACCAGTTCTCGAGATAATGGCACTAATCCATTCATGAGGGCTGCCCTTGTGGCCTAATCACCTCTTGAAGATTCCACCCCTCAACACTGTTGTATTGGAGCTTACGTTTCCAACACATGAACTTTGGGGAACACATTCAAACTACAGTAAGGTGTTTCAAATATCTTCTCTTCATTGCTATAATTCCAAGTTTTGTAATTCCAATGCAGGAGGGGTCTTCCAACCACATCACCCAGAAAATTTTTTCAAGGACAGTTCTTTTACTCATTTTTATATTATCTGCATGTGGTACAGAATAGTCAATGAAGGGTTTTTAAAAAAATGATTGCATGAATGAACTGCAATCTTTAAAATCACTTGAGAAGCAATTTTTTCTTTTTTTGAGTTGGAGTCTCACTCCATCGCCCAGGCTGGAGTGCAGTGGCATGCTCCCAGCCACCGCAGCCTCAAACTGCTGGGTTCAGGTGATCCTTCTGCCTCAGCTTTCCAAGTAGCTGGAACAACGGGCACGCACCACCACACCTGGCTAATTTTTTATGGAGATTAGGTCTTGCCATGCTGCCTAGGTTGGTCTCAAACTCCTGGGCTCAAGCAATCCTCCTACCTCAGCCTCCTAAAGTGCTGGGATTACAGACATGAGCCACCGCACTCAGCTGGAATTGTTTATTTCAAAAGTCTTTAAAGCTTAGGGACGTGTACTGCATACACAGTTTATCTCTACAAAATGAAGCATGTGGAAAAATTTACAACTGTCAAGAGTTATTATACTGCAAAACAAGCATGTGGAAGAACACAACAGGGATAAATAGAGATTTGTTCACAAATTGGAGATGCTGAAGGCACAGGGAAGGTTTTACAATAATTGCAATGTTTAAGACATTGGCAGGACAGTGGTGCTAACTTGCGTTTCATGAAAAGATTGTATGTAGTAGTTCAACTGCTCCTTTTGAATTATAACACAAGTGTAGTCATGCAGGTTAATTTGAGATGTAGCCCTTTAAAAAAAACAAGGAAAAACAATTCCTATCTTGTTAAAAATGCTAAATAAACATTATGAAGTTTTTTTTTAAAAAAGTAAAACAACTAAAACTATCGAATAGACTGGCCATTAAGTGATAAGTATTCAAATGAAAATATAATAGAAGATTTTTTTTTTTTTTTTGAGTTGGAGTCTCACTCTGTCGCCCAGACTGGAGTGCAGTGGCATGCTCCTGGCCACCGCAGCCTCAACCTGCTGGGCTCTGGCGATCCTTCCGCCTCAGCCTTCCAAGTAGCTGAAACTACAGGCATGCGCTACCATGCCCAGCTAATTTTTGATTATTGTAGAGACGAGGTCTCGCCAAGTTGCCCAGGCGGGTCTCAAACCCGCGGGCTCAGGTAATCCATGCGCCTTGGCCTTCCAAAGCTCTGGGATTACAGGTTGAGCCACCAAGCCCAGCCGAGAAGCCATTTAAAAAGTATACTATTTCAGGAAAATTGCTTCCTGGGCATTTTAAGCAGATTCTGAAGGTGAAAGGAGAGTTGACAAATCTAAATTAACTCCATGAAGTGGTCAGGCATGGTGGCTCATGCCTGTGATCCCAGCACTTTGGTAAGTGGAGGCAAGAGGATTGCCTGAGTTTGGGGGTTTGAGATCAGCCTGGGCAACTTAGCAAGATCTCATCTCTACAATAAATAAAAAAATTAGCTGGTGTGGTGGCGCACGCCTATGGTTCCAGCTACCTGGAAGGCTGAGGTGGAAGGACTGCCTGAGACCAGCACGTCGAGGCTATGGTGGCTAGGAGTGTGCCACTGCACTCCAGCGTGGATGACACAGTGAAACTCCTACTCAAAACAAACAAACAAAAACAAAAAGAAACTCCATGAAGCAAAGAAGCAAACTCAGTAAGACAATGCTACTCAAAGTATGTACTATGAACCAACAGCAGGAGTGTCATCTGGGAGTTTGTTAGAAATGCCAATTCTCAGGCCTTCCTCCAGACATACTGATCAGAATCTCCAGGGTTGTGGTCCAGGAATGTTTTCAACTAGTTTCCAGATGATTCTTAAATACAAAAAGCTTGAGACACACCACTTAAAAATATCTTCATACTCATAAAACAAGTCTAGAACTTGTTTTGTACTAATACTTACAAAACAAGTATAGTACTTCTGTTTAAGAAAAACTCACCAACATGACCGGCACAACCTGCCATTTTTTTTTCTTGAGTCAGAATCTCACTCTGGACAGGTTGGAGTGCAGTGGCATGCTCACAGCCACCGCAGCCTCGACCTGCTGGGCTCAGGTGATCCTTCCATTCCAGCCTTCCAAGGAGCTAGAAGTATAGGTGCATACCACCACGCCCAGCTAATTTAATTTTTTGATTGATTGTAGAGATGAGGTCTCACCAAGTTGCCCAGGCCGATCTCGAACACCTGGACTCAGGCATTCCTCTCACCTCAGCCTCCCAAAGTGCTGGGATTACAGGCTTGAGTCACTGCGCCCGGCTATCACCTGCCATTTTTTTTTTTTTTTGAGTTGGAGTCTTACTCGGTCGCCCAGACTGGAGTGCAGTGGCTGCTCCCGGTCACCACAGCCTCGACGTGCTGGGCTCCGGCGATCCTTCCACCTCAGCCTTCTGAGTAGCCGGAATTATAAGCATGTGCTACCACGCCCGGCTGATTTTTTTTTATTTATTGTAGAGATGAGGTCTCGCTGCCCAGGCGGGTCTCGAACCCGCGGGCTCAGGCAATCCACTCACCTCAGTCTCCCAAAGGCGCGGGATTACAGGCTGAGCCACCGAGCCCAGCTCACCTGCCATTTTTTAAAGTGACAAGACCATCACTGAGAACCAAGGCTGTGAATCACTTTCTGGAAATTACTCGACTTATATAAGCCTCTACATTCTCCCGGGTACTGTGCCTTGTACTCTTCGTAATATTATAGTGAAAATCAAAAGACACCATAGACACGACGGTTCCTTGTAAGCTATGACATGCTATAACAATTATTCAAATACTATAGTAGGAGCTACTTAATTGGTTATGGCATCAGCATGGTCACAGCACTCCTATTTCCAGTGGGAGTTCAGTAGGAATTAGTATAGGTAAAAGATTAACCAATTTAAAAACTTACTACAAAGCTACAGTAACCAAGATAGTGTGGTAGTGGCATAAGAATACACATATAAATGAAACAGAATTAAAAGTGAAAAAAAAAAGAATTAAAAGTGCAAAAGTAAATCCTTACATTTATGGTCAATTTTTTATTTTTATTTTTATTTTTTTATTTTTTGAGTTGGAGTCTCACTGTCACCCAGACTGGAGTGCAGTGGCCGCTCCCAGTCACAGTAGCCTCAGCCTGTTGGGCTCCGGCGATCCTTCCGCCTCAGACTTCCAAGTAGCCGGAATTACAGGCATGCGCTACCACGGCCGGCTGATTTTTTTATTTACTGTAGAGATGAGGTCTTGCTGCCCAGGCGGGTCTCAAACCCGCGGGCTCAGGCAATTCACTCACCTCAGCCTCCCAAAGGCGCAGGATTACAGGCTGAGCCACCGAGCCCGGCTGGTCAATTTATTTTTGACAGGTTTACTGTTATAGATTGAATTTTGGGAGGAATCCTTCCCAAAATTCACATGTTGAAGTCCTATTCCCCAAATGTGACTGTATTTGGAGACAGAGTCTTTAAGGAGGTAATTAGGTCAAATGAGGTCATAAGGGTGGGATACTAATCCAGTAGGACTGGTGTCCTTAAAAGAAGAGGCAGAGCCACCTGAAGTGTGTGTGCACAGAAGAAAGGCCATGTGAGGACACCAGGAGAAGGCATTCGCCTGCAAGTTAGAAGAGAGCCCTCACAGAAACCAACACTGCCAGCACCTTGATCTTGGATTTCCAGTCTCTAGAATTGTGAGAAATAAATTTATGTCATTTAAGCCACTCAGTCTATAGTATTCTGTTATGACAGCCCAAGCAGACTAATATAACTTACCAAGACAACCGAATAGGGGAAAAATAGTCTTCAACAAATTGTTCTGAGATAACTCGATATCTACATGCAAAAGAATGAAGGTGGACTTTCATACCATATACAAGAATTAGCTCATACCATATACAAGAATTAGCTCAAAATGGATCACATACCTTAATATAGTGCTAAAAGCTATAAGAGGAAAATGTAGTACCTGCTATGGTTTGAATGTATTCCCCAAAAGTTCACATGTCGGAAGCGTAATCCTTCCGCTATCCTGAATGGATTCATGTCACTATCATGGGAGTGGGTTTGTTCTTGCTTGCCCACCTGCCATGTGACACCCTCTGCCATATCATGACACATAACACAACCAGATACCAATGCCATGCTCTTGGACTTCCTAGCCTCCAAGACTGTGAGCTAAATCAACTTCTTTTCTTTATAATTTATCCAGTTTGTGGTAATCTGTTATAGGAACAGAAAATGGACTTCAGTAAAGACAGTAGTAAGTCTTTGTGACCTTGGGTAAAGCAATGGTTTCTCAGACATAACATCAACAGCACAAGTAACAAAAGAAAAGAAATAGATGAAAATTGTTATCAAAATTGAAAACATCTATACGTCAAAAGATACCATTAAGAAAGTTAAAAGACAATTCAAATAACTAGAGAATATTTGCAAATCATATATCTAATAAAGAACTTGTATCTAGACTATAAAGAATTCTTGTGACTCAACAATGAAAAGACAGTAATCCAATTTTAAAGTGGGCAAAGGATTATGGACAATAAAGCCCATGAAAAAATGTTCAATATCATTAGCAAGAAAATGAAAAAAAGATACTCCTGTATATTCTCTAGGATGGCTAAAATAAAAAGAACAGACAATAGCAAGAGTTGTCAAGGAAGGGGAGAGATTAGAACACTCATACACTGCTAATAGGAATGTAAAATAGTATAGTCGCTTTGGAAAAGTCTGGCAGTTCCTCAACAGTTAAACACAGAGTTACCATATGACCCAGAAATTTACTTCTATGTCTCCAAGAGAAATGTCCATACAAAAGTTTCTACACAAATGCTCACAGTACCATTATTCAAACAGCCAAAAAGTGGAAACTCTACTGCCCATCAACTGAAAAATGAGTAAATAAAATGTGGTGTATCTATACAATGAAATATTATACAGCAATAAAAATAACTACTGATACATGTTTCGGCATGGATGAAGCTTGAAAAGATTATGCTGAGTGAAAGAAATCAGTCAGGCCATATATCATACAACTGTATTTATATAAATGTCTAGTATAGGTAAATCCTTAGAGAAAGAAAATAGATTAGTGGTTGCAGGCAGAAAGAACAGCCAGTACAAAGGTCCTAAGGCTTTTCGATCAAAACAGACTTTTATATTCATTTGTTGATAGTGGTCTACGTAGCTGCAATTGGATCTTAAAAATGAAGCAAAATTAAGAATCCATGGTATGGGACAGGCTCTCCAAAAGTCAATACAATGCTAAGTTATGGATCTGAGGCTGACTTCATTAAATCACTTAGTCAAAACCAAGACAAAGGATTACTTTTTTCCTTAAACTCTCCAAGGAAGTAGAATCCAGTCACTCTTGGAAAATCAATCCAGTATGCAAAAACTATATAAACCCGTCTTCTTGTACTTCAGAACCACATTTTCAACTATCTGCTACGCACTTCTCTTGTCTTATAGATAATACACACTGAACATGCACACAGTCAGGTTTATTACACAGTGGCAACTGTTACTTTTTGGCTGAACATTCACTTCACTTTCTTTTGGCAACAGCAACCTGACCTCCTTCTGCAGAATTGCCTTTTCCCCCGGATACAGTTTGAAGAGACTATTAATCAAGGTTTGTCTTGTCCTAATCAAGAAAGTGAAATTGAGGGAATGGAAAGAAGGAATGGATGGAGGAAGGAGATCCAATGCTTCCTCCCTGGAGAGGGGATGGTAAGCAAAGCCAAAAGACTGAAGACAGCTGGCATTCATTCACTCTAGCCCCTCTGGCTGTTCTAAGCCTGGCTCTTCAGTCTTCCCTTTCAACCTAAGAGTTCTCTCATATTTCAATAAATTTCCTTCTTGCTTAAGCTAGTCAGAGGCCATTTCCACTGTTTTGGAATCCAAGCATCCTAAACTACACACATTATCTTTCCTTGTCCGTTGTCTTAGTCAATGCCATTATCAACTTCACTCAGGCTTGGAAATCCAGGTTATCAAATCTTTCATACTCCTCATTCAATTAGTCATCCAGTGAAAAAATTCTGCTTCTTCTCTCATATTACCATTCCTTTTATTTTAACTTTCACGAACTCTGTCTCTCACTGGGTTACTTATTCATTAAACAAAGTCACCAGAGATTATGTCTTTCTCTACTGAAATAACATTTGTGGCTCTTCCAGAAGGCTGGCATTATAGGCATTTCCTAATCTGTCTTCCTTTCTTTCCAGTCTTACTGCTATTTACAGCTCTTTTCCTAAAATGTCAGGTTATTGCAATAATAACTTGAAGCGGAGTTTTGTAAAATCACATTTAAATTGTGATCACGACTGGGTGCAGAAAGATCAGGAGTTTGAGACTAGCCTGGACAACATAGTGAGACTTCATCTCTACAAAAAAAATTTTTTAAAATTAAGTCAGGCATGGTGGTGTGCGCCTATAGTCCCAGCTAATTGGGAGGCCGAGGCAGGAGGATCTCTTGAGCTCAGGAGTCTGAGGCTGCAGTGAGCTGTGACTGTGACACTGCACTCAGTCTGAGCAACAGATTAAGACCATGACTGGGGCCAGGCTTGGTGGCTCAGCCTGTAATCCCAGTACTTTGGGAGGCCGAAGCGAATGGATTGCCTGATCCCGCGGGTTTGAGGCCCACCCGGGCAACTTGGCAAGACCTTGTCTCTACAATAAATCAAAAAAATTAGCTGGGTGTGGTAGCGCACGCCTGTAGTTCTGGCTAGTTGGAAGGCTGAGGCAGAAGGGTTGCTGGAGCACAGCAGGTCGAGGTTGTGGTGGCTGGGAGTGTGCCACTGCACTCCAGTCTGGGCAACAGAATGAGACTCCAACTCAAAAAAAAAAAAAGACCAAGAATAAAAAAAAAAAGAAGTGATCATATAATGCCTGAGATTTGCTTCAAAATAATATGAGAGAAAAAACATGAAAAGGTGTAGAGAATATAGATGGGACAGAGCTGGCAACGGGTTAATGGTAGTTGAGGCTGGATTATGGGTATATGTAGGTTCAGTATGCTACCTTATCTACTCGTGTGGATGCTGAAATTTCTCTACGATAAAAAGTTTTACACATCTTCATTTATTCAAGAAAGGATTCTATAGGTAACTGCAGTTCTGAAGACAACAGAGAAATACAGATTCAAATTCTTTTTAATGTAAAATAATAGGAGTCCAAAAATGAATAAAGAAAATAAATGAATAAAGAAAATCAGACTGACATAAAAAAATATATAGGAAGAAAGGAAACAAACAGAGCACACAATTATCAGTATAAAAGATGGCATAAGTTCAAATCCAGCAGTTACCACAAAAAAAAAAAAGCGAATGGGTCAAATTTCCCATTAAAAGGTAAAAAACCCCAGCCTAAGCAACATAGTGAGACCTAGTCTCTACCAAAAAAAAAAATAAATAAATCCCTGTCTGAGGAAGGCATCCACCTGGCCTCAACACAGCTCGGGCATTCAGCTCTGATCTGTCTCCCCCTGCCAGCCAGCCCATAAGAAATATCAGACTGCCTCCCCTGCGTTGCCCAGATTTTTAATTTTTTTTGAGTCAGAGTCTCAACTCTGTGCCCCAGGCAATCCTCCTGTCTTTGTCTTCCGTAATACTACAGCCGCCCTATAGTCCCAGCTAATTGGGAGGCTAATGTTATGCCTTGGAGGCACAGGGTCTTCCTGTGTTGCCCCGGCTGCTCTCAAACTTCTGGGCTCCAGCACCTGTCTGAGCCGCCCAAGGTGCTGGGGTAACAAGCATGAGCTGCTTAATAGCTTAGGTGGCTTTCTCATGTCCTATTCTGTCCCTTGGCACTTACTCACGCTTTGGACCTCACTACCCAAGCAAGAAAGGGAATGGCCTCCTGACTAGTATGAAGCGCTCTCGATGCCTAGACATTTTCAACAGCAGTTGGCCTATAAACTTGCAGTTTCTTGGTCACTGGGATTTGGGGTTTGACCTTATTTCTCCACCTGTTAACTATCCTTCTTAATAAACTGCTTATTATTGTGGTAAAAAAATTCAAAAAATTAGCCAGGCATGGTGGTGCAGGCTTGTAGTCCCAGCCACTACGGAGGCTGAGGTGGAAGGATTGTCTGAATCCAAGAGGTCAAGGTTGTGGTGAGCCATGATCATGCCATTGTACTCCAGCCTGGGTGATGGAGTTAAGACCCTATAAAAACGGGTAAAACCTTAGAGTTAAAAAACAAAAGCGGTACTAGACAATGTACTATTTAAGGAGGGGATGGTATACCAGACAAAATATTTCCTTCGGGCAATACAATCTTATTTTACAAACAAACACATTCATACCTGAAATGATTCCCACTTAGACCCTCAAGACCTTCCGTTAAGGCACAGTACAGGCTGGTCTGGGCTCCCTGCTGAGGAGTCTTGATGAAGAAGGAGAAGAGCCACCACAAGCACCTCATGAAAGACGAGTGCCGAGTCAATTCGGATTTTACTGTGCCAGGGTGTACAGAATATGCCGTAACACCAGAGCCTGCAGCGGGATGCCATGGAAAAAGGGGAAGACAGGACTTGGTCTGCTGAACAGTCAAAGACAGCAAAGGATATACATAAACATGGGGCCCTCATATATTGCCTCCCTGCCCACAGTGACATCACAAGTACTGATCAGAGTAATTTTATACCTCCACTCCCAGATTTAAGAAGGCTCCAAGAGGTTATATCAACTGTTATGAAACAGCAGAGCCAGGACTCATCTTCTCAGCACTTTACATTGTTGACCACCTGCTTCTTAGTCTTCTTTTTACTGGCTTCCACGATCCCACACCACTTCTTGTTTTCCCAACCTTTCCGTTACTTTGTCTCAGTTTCCTGGACTCAGTCATCATCTTCCACCCAAACATTAAATGTTGTTGGTGCCCTCAAGGCTCACTGAACTCCCTCTATATAATTTTATGGTGCTCACATTTTTATATACAGCCCAAACTGCTCCTCTGAACTGGAAACTGATTTGAGAGCCAGCACAATGTAAGGGTATGGACTGTGTGGACAAACTGCCTGGTTCTAAGTCCCAGCTCTATGAGGCTCATTTCCTCATTTCTAAAATGGGGATGGCTGGGCGGGGTGGCTCACACACATAGTCCCAGCACTTTGGGAGGCAGAGGCGAGAGGACTGCCTGAGGGATCCGAGACCAGCCTGGGCAACTACAATAAATCCAAGAAATTAGCCAGGCATGGTGCTGCACGCCTGTAGTCCCAGCTACTCAGGAGGCTGAGGCAGAAGGATCACCTGAATCCAGCAGGCTGAGGCTGTGGTGGTCGTGATCATACCAATGCACTCCAGCCTGGGCGACAGAGTGAGATGCCAAATAAACAAACAAACAAACAAACTGGGGATAATCAGAACATCTACACCTCACAGGGTTTTTCTGAGGATTAAATGAGTTCATGTGTGTTAAAGAGCTTAAAATAGTGCACGTGCATGGTAAGTGCTAAACAATACTTTTATACATGCTATTTTAGTTCCCCAATCCTTTACTGGAAACCTTGGTGCCAGACATGTTTCAAATTTTTTCTGACTTTAAAAGGTAATATGGGGAGGCTGAGGTGAGTGGATTGCCTGAGCCCACGGGTTCGAGACCTGCCTGGGCAGTGAGACCTCATCTCTACAATAAATCAAAAATTCAGTCGGGTGCGGTAGCGCATGCCTGTAGTTCTGGCTACTCGGAAGGCTGAGGCGGAAGGATCACTGAAGCCCAGTAGGCGAGGCTGCGGTGGCCGAGAGCAACCACTGCACTCCAGTCTGGGTGACAGAGTGAGACTCCAACTCAAAAAAAAAAAATATACATATACTGTTTATTACCTAATCTCCCTAAGACAAGAGAAGTTTTGGTGCCAAATGGGTTCTCCTGTAAATCGTGTGGAAAACACAGAATTTCCAGGCCTTTGTGGACTTCGCAAAGGACTATAGACTTGTATTATTTCCAAGTGCTACTTGACATCTGAAGGAAACCAGAGCATAAGCTGACAAGGTCCTTATGTTTCTTGGCTTGTGTTCAAGGAACCAAGCCTACATTTCCTTTGTCTCCCCTGATGTTTTGGTTGCATTTCTATGGATAGCAGAGCGGTGCCAAGTCTAGCTATTCTATGGATAGCAGAGTGGTGCCAAGTCTGGCCCAAGGCTATTTATCTTAAGTGTTTGCCTTGCTTTTAACTTAGAAAGCACAGATGTTAAGATATGCATAGTTTAGTCATCAATACTTCCCCTGCTTGTGTGATTTAGTTTAGACATTAACATATATCCTGCTTGTGTGGTTCTGCCCTCCTATGTGTGATTTTGCCCCATATAAGAGGCATGCTGTGAAAATGAACTTGCTCTCTCTCACTCACAGATACCTGAGAGGAAGCCCTCCCAATCACGCTGTTTCTCTTGTCTGTTTCTTTTCTCATTCCCTCCCCCCAACTCAGGCCCTGCTCAGCAGAGGCTAGACGCCCCGCAGACATCCACCCTAGAAGACAACAGTAATGCAGACTCTGAGGTCCCAAAATGACTTCTATTTTTAAGGCCAAGCCTGGTTCTTGCTGTATTCCCTATATGCCCAATCAGACACATGGAAGTTCCTAAAAACTCCCTACCTCACCATGCATATCCAATCAACAAGTTCTGTAGTTTTCACATCCTAAAATATCTCTCCGGACTGCCCTGCTTTTACTGCCCTCCATCTCCACCACCCTAGTCCAATCTACCATCATTTTTCGTCTTAAAATATTTAAACTGCCTGCTGCATCCACTCCTGCTGCCATTTTTTTTTTTTTTTTTTTTTTTTTTAGTTGGAGTCTCACTCTGTCACCCAGACTGGAGTGCAGTGGCCGCTCCCAGCCACCGCAGCCTCGACCTGCTGGGCTCCGGCGATCCTTCCGCCTCAGCCTTCTGAGTAGCCAGAATTACAGGCGCGCGCTACCACACCCAGCTAATTTTTTGATTTTATTGTAGAGACGAGGTCTCGCCTGTCCAGGTGGGTCTTGAACCCACGGGCTCAGGCAATCCACTCACCTCAGCCTCCCAAAGGCGTGGGATTACAGGCTGAGCCACCGAGCCCGGCTCCTGCTGCCATTTTTAAAGGGCTTTAATTTTAAAGGTTTCCTCCTGCTCTTAGAATAAATACTAAAATCCTTATTGTGGCCTCTAAGGATTTGGCTACCTTCCTCACCAGTCTCAGCTCAGATTCCTCTTTTTTTCTATAATCTAACTATGGTAGCTCTCAAACTGAACCCAGACCTACATACATTCTCTTCCTTCTGCCTGGACTGTTTCTCAGCCTCCACACCCCACCTGTGCCTGTAATCCATCTAATTTATAATTATCCTTCAGGCTCAGCTGATCTCCAAAACATTGTGTTATACAACTTCAGTTCCCTGGGTATGATACATACATATGTAGTGCATAGAAAAATCATTAGAAAGGGGCACAACAAGCTATTGACTATGGTCACTTGAAGGGAGAAAAGGGGGGAAGAGGGAAATAAATGAAAAGGATTTATACTTTTTAATTCTATATACTTCCATATTATTTCAACTTTTTTTTTTAAGAGACAGGTCTCACTGCCATACAGGCTTGAGTGCAGAGGTGCAATCATAACTCACTTGCAGCCTTGAACTCCTGGGCTTGCATGATCCTTCTGCTTCAGCCTCCTGAAAAGTTGGAACTACAGGTGTGGACCACCACACCTAGCCAATTTTTAAAGTTGTTGTTTTTTTTTACAGAGATAGGGTCTTGCTATGTTGCCCAGGCTGGTCTTCAACTCCTGGCCTCAAGTGATCCTCTTGCCTCGATCTCCCAGAATGTATTTGAGCTTTTTACAATGAGAATTATTCATGTATTACTAGACTGATCTTACATGTGACAGTTTGTACAAACACTTACTGTCTCTCTCCCTCATTAGGTGTAAACCAACTCAGGAAAGAGCCTGTACTTATCTTGTTCACCATCCCATCGCCAATCCCTAACCCTACATGTCTGCTGAATGGTTAAATGAATAAATCTTGTCCTACCAGGGTTTTTTCACTGAACCACACTATTTTCCACCTAATCTTCAGAATTATCAGGGATACTTCACTCACACATACTGTGCTTTTATCTAATTCTCACCACTGGACCCATCTCTCCACCTCCAGACATCCTAGCTCCGTGACTAACCCTTTGGATAGTTTTCACCATCCAGTTACCCTTATCCATCCTGAACTTGTAAGAGATGTCATGCCCTGGGCACAGAGCAGGCATATGGACTCAACTAACCACCAGCTTCCTTCCCTTGGTCTCACAGCTTCCAAGTGGTATGATGATCCTGTTCCGACTATAGGGCTCATATGCCTGTCTCCCTGAGCCTGAATCCTGCCTGCCTCAGTTCCTAAGCACTGCTTACCCTAGATTTCCCTTCTTTTTATTGTAAAGCCGGAGTACACAATGCTAAGGAGCCCTGACTTCTTGTGACTGAAGACTCTCTCAAGCAACTCTTATTTGACCCTTTGCTGTTAGGGAGACCCTGTCCTTCCAAATTTCCAGGACCTGTTTCATTCTAACGCCTGGATCTGGTCCCCATTCAGATCCTTCTGTTCTACTCAGTCTCACTATAAGAAAAAAATTCTGACTTGCTCGTGAGGCTTGAATTAAGCTCCATTTTACATATGAAGAAATAGGTCTTAGAAGTTATGTAAACTTGCTGTAGTAGCACACTGAGAGTCAGAATCTCACTGTCCCCAGCCAACCACCTCCAATATTCAGTCGTAGGCTGCTTTCTAAAACTACAGCCAGGTATAGTCATAGAAGCAGGTCCTGTCCAGGGATGGGCTCCAGAAAGTTTCCATTACTGTGGCTTTTAGCACCTCCCACTGATCCGTGTCTCCATATTATTTCTTCCCAAGCCTACCTTTTAGCCTCCGGGCCAGTTCCTGGGTGAAGAGGATGTTGGCCAGCTTGCTGTGACAGTAAGCCAGACCTGAGTTGTAGAACTTCTCGCCCTGCAGGTTATGGAAGTGGATCCTTCCCAGGTGATGTGCTAAGGAAGACACGTTTACCACTCTTGATGGGGCTGATTCCTTTAGTTTCTCCAGCAGCAGATGGGTCAGGAGGAAGTGACCTGTGGAGGAAAAACTAGAGTGAACAACATTTGGGACCAACATGAGGGTGAGGAGAACAGTGGTGAGCAGCTCAGTTACAGGAGGTGGAGAATGCAGGAATAAGGTCTTTGGCCTCAACTTTTCATAATCAACTAAAAAAACAGGTTCAGAGAAGGTTTAGGGAACTAGGTATAGCCAAAGACACGAGGCATCCTTATATGAGCTAGGTGTGAACTATGCAAGGATGAGATTCCATCTCCTTCCAACTTTGCTCAGCACCACTCTCTAACAGCAGGTGGCCCCCACCCGATGCTGGGCACATGGATAGCTTCTAAGAAAGCAACACAGCCTCCTAATTCAATTAGGTTGTTCAAAGATGCCCCAAGGTAAACCAAGCCTGAATCCTAGACTACAAAGTGGGTAGAACCCGGAGCAGGCTCAGGTTTATTCCTCAGCTGCCAGGCAGGACCAAACTATTTACGATTCACACATGGTCTACTACGGCCCTGAGGTCCAATCACATCACAAAGGTGGCCCAACCTGACAGCTAACTTTTCCAAAGAGAATTTTGGTTCCCTGCAGCTTTGTAACAGGCCAGATTTCTTACCCAAGTGGTTGACTCCCATGTGCATTTCAAAGCCATCTGCTGTCTTAGAGTAGGGACACATCATCACTCCTGCATTGTTGATCAAAATATGGAGGTGCTTTTCCTCTGCAGGGAAAAGAAGATGTACTGTGGAAGTGGCCAGCCACAGCTGTTACATCTCAGAAAGCCACCTCACACCCAGGCTTTGAAAGTGAGGATGTAGGACTACAATCTTTCTTCCATTCCCTTCAAACTTATTTTGTAGTGTCTTTCATTTTAAGACTTTAGTTGAATATTACGTCCTTTTCCTACTGTGCAAAATTCCATTTTATATTACCAAATGCTCTTTCCAACCTTTCTAGTTAGGAGCTACTTACCTACTGCTTTTGGGAAGTTTTCCTTCTCTCTCTCCCAACAGAAAGATGTAAAGATTCCAAAGCAAGGGAAAAGGGATCTTCCATGCACACCCCTGTCACTGAGATTTAGGTCCCAGAAGAAATACTGGTTTCACTTCTTTGTTGCAACATCCAACTCTTTCTAAGGATTCATTTCCTCACATGGTTTGTAATTTATGACTATAAGTTTGTATCACTGGAAGCTGTTTTCCTTGGAGGCCTAGATCCCTGGGTTATGAGGGAGTCTGTCTACAGAGTGTTCTTGGATTTGCTATTTAGGAGATACTACAGGTTTTTATGTTAATTTATTGGCTCAAGATAACACACACACATACAAAAAAAAGACCCTTACACCATTTGGTGGGGTGAATTCAGACCACACAGATGATGCCAGCTTGGGGTTCTAATATTTTGCAGATGACTCTTCATCCATCCATGTCCTAAGGAGATGGTAAGCTTCTCTGTAATGTCCCTGAGCTGGTGCCCAGTGTTTTTATTAGCCCCTATACTATGGACCAGACGGCACTTAATGAATGGCCCTCATATGGAACCTCAGATATAGTTCCAGCTCTCGAGGTCTCAGGCCTCATCCCCTATGTCTGTGTGGGTGTTAAGACCCAAGACCCTAAAAAGCCCACAGTGAGTTCTGATACTTCCATGAGGTTTCTGGTTTCAGCTCCTGCTTTGACTTTCCAAATTCTCTTTTTGTTTCCACTTCCTAACGATGTCCACTTGACATAAATGATGTCTTCAGCTATATACCAAAAGGTTTTGATTATATTTTACCCACCAGTTCTATGTATTAGAGAAAAAAGGATCTTTTCCTTTTAATTAAGTCTTGTCTTATTGATCACAAGTATTGATCCCAACATAGTCTCTCTTGTTCTATACTTACCTGCTAAGAAGTCCTTAGCAAAGTCTCGAATAGACTTAGTATCAGATAGGTCCAGTTTCCGTACCAGCACCTGCTCGTTCCCCGTCGTGGTCTGAATCTCTCTGGCCACCAATTCCCCCTTCTGCACATCTCGGCAAGCTAAGTATACGCGAGCTCCTATCAGCCAACACGAGAGAGAAACTGTCAGCTCTTTTTCTTGTGAGTGGGCATTATAGACCTAATGCTGTTGTTAAATGTTATTTCCAACATTTTTTTTTTAATGGGAACTTTTACCCCTGCTTCACAACAGAGGTATCAGAATAGCAAACAGGGAAAGAAAAATAAATCAGCCGTTGTTTTGTTAAGCACTGGCTGAGCCACGTGTTCTTTGAGCTATGACCAGGCCATGTTTTTCTAGCTTTGGTCCCCCTACCCTACCTTGGGGAGATGAATCTCCTCTCTCTCTCTCTCATTTGCTTTCTAAATAAACTATATTTTCCAATCTGAAAAGAAAAAGAAATCAATAATATTCATCAGGTATCCATTATATGTAGAGCTTAACACTAGGTCCAGACTGGCAAGTCCATGGGTCACCTAGGTGTTCCTAAATTCCAAGATGGGGAAGAAAACAGTGAGAAAAATCATCACTGTGAGGGGTAAAACAGCAGTAGTAGGAAGGAACCAAAATCAGGTGAACTTGCCTCTTTGAGCCAGCTCTTTGGCTGTCTCCTTCCCAATGCCTGTGTTAGCACCAGTGACCACAGCTACCTTCCCAGGAAGCTGGACGGCTGATGTACACACCCCACAAGACAGCATTTTCCTGCAGACAGAGAAGGAGAGCTCATCAATTCTTCATTCTCCCGTCTAAGCTGGTGGGTTCCCTTAATTACCTGTGTTTTCAGATCCAAAGACTAAGGTTTGCTTTGGTTCCCCCTCCAGTGTTGTCCTTTTATAGGTGTAAGGAAAGTTGGAGGCAAGAAAAAAGCTTTCTGTCCTTGCTCAAAGACAAAAGTGATTCTGTGATGAGGGCAAAGCTTAGAGCTGTCCCCCGTGGTGCAAGAACTCCACGAACACTTGATTACACAGGCACCTGGCTTTGGGCTGAGCTCTCCCTAAGGCATTTTTGGTTTAGGAAATCATAAGACTCAGTCAAGAAGAAGAAAGAACTAGTCTCTGCATGTCGCTGTCCACAACTGGCATTTCATGGTCTTGAGAAATGGCTAATCTAATACAAAAAGTTAAAATTAGGAAAGCTTGTGACTCTGGGACAAGACAAACAGGAAAAAACTTCTCTCTCTCACTTTAAAATAAAACAGGCCAACCATTGTAGCTCATGCCTGTAGTCTCAGTACTTTGGGAGGCCAGGGCAGGAAGATGGCTTGAGCCCAGGAGTTCCAGGCTGTAGTGAGCTATGATCATGCCACTGCACTCCAGTCTGAGTGATAGATTAAGACACTGTCTCTAAAATAATTTTAAAACAGAAAGAAAAGACGTGTATAACTACAAAGAGGGGCTGGATTCAAGACCTGCTTTGTCTAAGTAGAATCTTTATTCTTAAGCACTAGATTACACTGCCTTCCAAATGAAAGAATGCACAAACAGGCATCAGCAGTTCCCAGATTGTTCTTTTTCTCTTCTTGGCAATCTTGAGACTCTAGTTAACACAACCTGTTGACCAGAAGATGCAGTTTTAAACAGCATTTTAACCTTTTTCATAGAACTTGGAATTGTAAGGTACACACTCCTAGCCATTGAAGCTACCTGCTTAGTGCAAACCGGCAGACTAGGAGGCAAACTTCCCTCCTCAGATAACAAGCCTCCAGGCTGTGTCCCATATCCCTTCAGCTTATGTTCCTGGCGTGACAACTTACCAGGACCTGTACTCAGTTCCTTCTTCTCCTTAACCAGATATGAATAAAAGAGACAATCAACCATAAAAATTCAGCTATGGCCTCATTCCCATGACCTCATTACGTTGTAATCCCAGGCTTTGGGAGGCTGAGGTGAGTGGATTACCTGAGCCCGCGGGTTCGAGACCCGCTTGGACAACTTGGTGAGACTTCATCTCTACAATAAATCAAAAATCAGCCAGGTGTGGTAGCGTGCGCCTGTAGTTCTAGCTACTCAGAAGGCTGAGGCGAAAGGATTGCCAGAGCCCAGCAGGTCGAGGCTGCGGTGGCTGGGAGTGGCCACTGCACTCCAGTCTGGGTGACAGAGTGAGACTCCAACTCAAAAAAAAAGAAATTCTATATGGATCAGAGGACCTCGTGGTGAGAAGAGATCAAAAGCAGCATTTTCACTGAGTGTGAACACGCATGCATGCCTAGAGGTGGGAGAACTGCACGCTTATAGGGGAGGAAAAAATACAACTAGGAGAGAGGGAGTAAAAATAATGGAAGGATGGTAGGTAGGTGACTATGGTAAGAAATGACAGTGTGATCTGGCCTGGTTTCAAGTTCCATAGGGACTGAGACCACCCACCTGGACAAGGAGTGCATCTCTTCAGTCACTGGTCTGGGTCACTACCGTGACTTAGAACCAATCAGCTGGCTGGCTGCCAGTTGTGCAGTCTCTAGTGCGACTTGCCGCTGATTCCCTGGGCACCAGGCCAGCCTGGTCTTGCCTGGTCAAGACCATCCTTTCCCCTGTTTTCCCTGCCCTACCCCTTCCTGCCCCCTAGCTCTTCACTCAGATTCCCCCATGCTCCTGCTAGGAAGGCAGGGCAGAGCTCATAATCAAACACTCCTCCTCTTCACCTCTCTCCTTTACAACATCTGCCCAGATAAAGTACCTTACAATTCCCAGTTCAACGAGAAAGGTTGAAATGCTCTTTAAAACTGTATCTTCCCTAACAACAACAAGAGAGCAAGCGACGGGGCGTAGATGTCATGGTCCCCCCTCCCTCCCAATCAAAGAGTAAAAACGTGGACTCGCTTCTTTTTTTTTTTTTTTTTT
>NW_007248603.1:128546-134930 GCF_000164805.1 Carlito syrichta
GTGGGAGTGAACGAGAAAACGTTTTGCGAGCCATATCCCATTCTAAGGCCTGAAACCCACAAAACTGAAAACTCAAGCGCTTGAGGTAGCCTTGTCTTCGGGGTTCACTGGGGCCAGAATTAGAAGGTGCTTAGACTAAAAAAAGGGGTCAGGAGAAAGCAGGGTGCCCTGCAGTGCATGCGGCCCCTTCCCACCGCCAGGAGTCTCGGGTCTCGCCCTCCCGCACACAGGACAGCGGGACCTCACTACCAACCCATCGAATCCACGCGATCCTGGGCCTCGGCCATCTTGGAGCCCCCCCCCCCGGGGAAGCTTTCCAAAAAAGCTTCAAGTTCCCCCCTAAAAGACTTCGCAAAAGGAGTCGATGCATTCGCACAAACCTGATCCGGGGCGCAGCCACGTATAGGAAGACGGGGAGAAGGAGGAGGAGGGGCAGCAGACCAACCATCTCTGCCGGCGGCGGCATGCAGCGCCAGAAGGTTCCCCGGCTGCGCGGCCCGCTACGGCTCCCTTTCCTAGACACGCCCCCATCCCCGTTGCGACGCCCGAGAGCAAGGCCCTCTGGGAAATGTAGTCTATATCGTGGCGCCGCAGGCCGCCTACAGACGCTGGGAGTTTCAACTGTGCACCAGATGCAATCCCAAGCCATCTAGGGTCTAAGGTCTTGGGATCACCCTACCAGCTCGCCCTCTGGCCACCTGCGGCTCTTGTGAAATCCCCCCAGGTCTCTCTCTGTCTCCCTTGGCTCAAATCTAGTCACGGGTTCATTCTTCCCCAATTATGGCTAGGCGGTTACCACATGTCATCTCCTGGAGATCAAATGTTGGAATCTAGGAACTGTCCTAAGGCTGATTACACAGGAGAGGAGCGGTTGGAGTCTGACCGTTGGTAATGTGGAGGGAGTGTGAACCCTTCCTCCTGGGGATTCCTCATTCTATGGTGAGGAAGCCATAGGTTCTTGAGGACATTCCCAGGACAATCACTTCCTTGTGTCTGTTTTGAATTATGACGGTGACTATCACGATTTTCCTGATGTGTTCAATATGAATGGATAATACACTTTTGCTGATGATGTGGGTCACTTATGTATTAACTCCCAGGGTAGCAATGAACTTCTCAGATTGGCACAGTTGGTTTTGCCACCCCGTGGAAGTATTTAATCCTGTCTTGAATTAAGGCCATGAACATGTTCTCTGGGAATGAGTAAGTTCCTGTTCAGTTTCTTTCATCTAAGGCCTATTTCCTGGGAGTGTGTGGAGGATGTTTTAACAAGTCGGTATCTGTGACTCCCTGACTACACCCAGTACTGTTTTTTGGTTCTTTTGCATAATTTTCATTTAATTGAAAGACACATGCCCCAAGGTCAGTTGAACCAATATATTTCATAGCAATTGGAAAGGAGAGGGTTTCATACAGTACATATTCCTACCAATTTAACATTAGATGACCTAGTAATCACATTTTGTCACATTCTCATCATTGTGTTACTTAATATTTGTATAGGATTTTTCATGTGTTTTGTTCCTTATCCATGCGCTCATCCATTTGAAAAATGTTTATGGTATTCCTATAGTGCGCTGAAGTCCAGCAGAAAGCTAGGAAGAGATGACTTCTGCCCTCCCAGAGCTCATGGGATGTCAGGAAAGACTTTAAACAAATGTCTACTGTAAATAAATCACAATGAGGGTTATGAGGGGACACAGAGAAAATTTTGGGAGTTTATAGTGGGAAGGCCTCTCCTGATCTAGGTATCAGGAACAACTTCTTTTGAGGAAGTAGTATTTGGGCAGAGGCCAGAGGGAAGTTAACAGGCAAGCAACATACAGGCAAGAGTGCTCTGAACAGAGAAAAGAGCCCCTCCCGAGGGCTCAGAGAGCAGTGTGCACTAGTATGTTGGGAGCCAACATCTGTAACCACACAGCTGAGGCCTATGAAGGCCTATTCAGAAGGTCGCCTCTGAGACAAGGATATAACATCAAGTGTGTGCATATGAATAGTAATCAGTGTATTATAAGACAACAGAATTTTCAATATTAGGAAGTGACAGTCTAAAAGAAAATCTTATATCCTATGAAAAATGCACAGCAGAATTATTTTATATCTCTTCTTCTTTCTAAACTGTTTTTCTTCTTAATATTTTTAGCTGTTATTTCCTGGTAAACTGATTGATTAGCTTTTGTTCCAGTATGTAGTTTCACTTGGGGTTAAGATTAGACGTTATAACTGTAATAATAGTTTTATTATGTTGCCTTTGGTCAAGCAGAACGTTCTTGGTTTTTGTACGTGCAGTAACTTTCAGCTTGCTTCAGTCCCCGGCTGTCGTCATGGCAACTGTGCAGTTCATTGTTTTAAGTGGCATGGCAGGTTTTGAGACGTAGGTAGTTTCCACATAATAGACAATCAGATTTAGGTTTTAGGTTAAAATGTCATTGAATTAAGTTTTATAGAACATAGAGTAAGTTCATAATTTTTATACTTATTAGTACTAATGATAAGGTTTGTAATAGATTATAGTAGGATAATAGTTGCATTAGAATTTAGACATGGTATTATAAGATAAGTAATTAATAAAGTATAAAAGACAATAGTTTAGATATTTGAAATTTATAGAAGTGTGATAAAATTTAGGTAAGGATAAATCATAGGTAATTAATATACAATCATAGGGCAGTATAGAAATGTAGTAGGTTATAAGAATTATAAAAATAAAATAGTATAAAATTAAGGTAATAAAATTAAGTCATTTAAGTAAACTTATAGATTATAGTATAGTGTAAGTTGATAATATTAATCGTTAAAAATATTAAAAGTTAGTAAAATTGGATTGAACTTAGAGTTAACTTGGAAAGTTTTTTAATCAGGGTTTAGAACATAGAGTATAATATGAATGATTTATTGAACATTGTGGAAAACATTTTGAACAATCTGTATTGAAATTGTGCACCTGTGATTCATACATCATGGAATTGTAATTGTTCACTGGGAACTTAAAAGTCTTGTGATGGTACATGATTTGTAAAGCGCATTACACATCAATGAACTTGTACGCCCCCAGCAAGTAATTGTCACACTGCTGGAGATTATAGAAAATGGTATATAAGTTGGAAAAAGTTTGAATAAAATTGGCTTCAGTCTTGGCCAGACTGTTCCCAGAAGAGCTGCCTCTGAGTAGTTTCTTCTCTCCGTTCTGACTCACTGGTGCGGTCCTAATCCCCCTCGGTCAGTGCTGGTCACCGACACTAGTACAACAGAAAACACTGGTCTAGCTGACACATGGGCTAAGGGGTAATGCCAGAAATGGCAAAAATAGCCAGTGATTAAATAGGGCTTACTATATGCCAGACTCTGTCCAAGTTCTTTTTAATGTATTAATTCTCTCTCTCTCTCTCTCTCTCTCTCTCTCTCTCTCTCTCATCAGAGTCTCATTCTGTCGCCCCAGACTAGGGTGCAGTGGCACAATCACAGTTCACAACAGACTCAACCTTATGGGTAATCCTTCCACCTCAGCCTTTCAAGTAGCTGGAACTACAGGTGGGCGCCACCATGCCCGGCTAATTGTTTTTTATTTATTGTAGAGATGAGGTCTCAGCAAGTTGCTCAGGCTAGTCTCAAACCCCTGGGCTCAGGCAATCCTCTTCCCTCTGCCTCCCAAACTGCTGTGATTACAGGCATGAGCCACTGTGCCTGGCTGTATTAACCCTTAATTCCCATTACCACTCTATGAGGTAGGTAATATATTTTTTCCTATTTTACAGACAAGGAAGCTAAGGCACAATGAGGTTAAATAAGTTAGCTCAGGTCATAGTAGCAGAGCTGGGATTCAAACTTAAGCAGTTGTATCCAGGATCTGTCGTGCCCTTAACTATTGAACCATATGCTAAAAGATGAAACTGAAAACCTTCTACCCATATGCATGCACATTTGCATATCCATGCACGATTTGCATGTAATTTCTGGTGGTTTATGGATACATTGAAGCCATCCATGGAGTCCAGATTAAAAACCACTTGTTAAATCTGATCATTGGTTGGGCACAGTAGTTTATGCCTGTAATCCATAAATTTTGGGAGACCTAGGCAGGAGGATTGTTTAATGCCAGAGTTCGAGACCAGCCTGGGCAACATAGTGAGACCTCATCTCTACAGAAAAAAAAAACCCCAAAAAACAGAGATTAAAAACCCGATCATTGAATATGAGTAAGCAGATGAGTTGCTTCAAGAAGTTGTGACAGAGAGGACAGCTTTGAGGAACACTGACATTATGAAATGGGTAGAGGGAATCCTGAAAATGAACTGAGAAAAAGGGGCCACAGACATATTGGACTGGGTTCAATCAGAAGAGAGAAACCACACAATAATTTGAACAGGGAAAGTTTAAATAAAACATTATTAACTATAACAGGGGATTGAAGTGATGAGGGACTGGCTTGCATAGGGGTTGTTAAACTTATTCTGAAAAGAAAAATAATTTAAGCTTTGGGAGTCATTTGGTCTATGTTACAGCTGCTCAACTCTGTTGTTATAAACGTGAAAGCAGTCACGGATAATATGTAAACAGATGTGCATGACTGTGTTCCAAGAAAACATTATTTACAAAAAGAAGCAGTGGGCTAGACTTGGCCTTTAGGCTATGGTTTGCTAATCGTGGGCTAATAAGAAGAAAAGAGAACTCCAAAAAAGATTTTTAATAGAACAGATGTAATAAAAAAAAATAACAGCAGATATAATACGGGGGTGTGTGTACAAAAAAAGGAATTATCTTTTGGAGGTCAGGCCCCTTGTAGTACAGGCTTCCCCTGCTAGGTAAGTATCTAGGAACCCACTGGCATCCATGTGCCAGCTAACATTGTTGTGAGAAGCTGCATTCAGCTTCAGTGAATATTTTTCTGGAGATTCTTTCAACACATTTGCCCATTTCGTGATGGGTGATTTACACGAACAACCTGCCCACACTGTGCTGAGTGTTCAGCAGTTTCTGACCAAAAATGGCATGGCCCCCATACCCCACCCTTCCTGTTCACCCATCCTCACTCCAAGCAACTTTTTTTGGTTGTTGTTTCTCTGGAGGAAATAAGTCCTCAAAGAGAAACGTTTTGATTGTGTGAAAGAGGTGAAACAAAACACAGCAGAAGCACCTAAAAGGCATCAAAATTGAAAAATCAAAACCTGTTTTGAGCAGTGGAAAAAGCATCTTGACAGGCGTATTGCATCATATGGAGAGTACATTGAAGATGACTGACGTTTAAACATGTAAGAATACATACACAACTTTATAATGAATAAATTACGGGATTTTTGGATCCCCCATAGTATATAAAAGCCTCTATCTGGGACTGAGAAAGAGCTCCCATGGAAGAGACCTCTTCCAGTCCACCTCTTGCTGGAGAGGGCATGGGTGTGGCATACTGAAAGGCAGAGAAGTTGCTGTGGTGCTGCAGCCTATGGAATTGCTGGAAATCCACTGTTTAGGGTATCAAGGAGGTGTCTCATGGAGGCACTCTGAACCCCTGAGGGGGAGGAAGTGCTGTGGGGAAGCTACAGGCCACTGAGTGCCAAGATGGCAGGAGCCCAGTGCAGCAGAGGCCACGCTTGCTGCAAGTGCTTGCTGAACTCATCCATCCAGCTACCAGTCCACCTTTGTCTATGTGCACATGACTGCCCCTCATCCACCTGGCCGTCAGAGAGATGAGAAACAGATCCCATTACCATGACGTCAGCTCCTGTGAATGCTTTCCTGACCCCGAAAGAAGTTTAAAGAACCCCTAGTCTCAAACATTAGCCTTTAGGCCTCTGCCCCCCCACCAATCGCAGAGAGGTGGATCCATCCTCTCTTTCTGATCTACATTCCGAATAAACTTTCTTTTCTACTCTAATGTCTGTGCAGTTCTTTGCCATTCCTGTAGCACTGGTTCACTGACCTAACAAAAACTCTCATCACTTGGGTTTAGGAAAATAAATCACCCAGTTTTTTAAATGGTCAAGTGATTTGGACAGATATTTCACCATAGATATACAGGTGGCAAATAAGCTTATGAAAAAATGCTCAATGTCATTAGACATTGGGAAATTCAAATTAAAACTACAATAAAATACTATTATACACCTACTAGAATGCTAAAATAAAAGGCTGACATACCGAGTATTGATGAAAATGTGGAGCAATTGACACTCTCAAATACTACTTTTAAGGATGTAAAATGGTACAACCACTTTGGAAAACAGTTTGGCAATTTCTTAAAAAGTTAAACAGGCAAGCCGGGCTCGGTGGCTCAGCCTGTAATCTCACGCCTTGGGAGGCTGAGGTGAGTGGATTGCCTGAGCCCGCAGGTTCAAGAACCACCTGGGCAACTTGGCGAGACCTCATCTCTACAATAAGTCAAAAAAT
>NW_007248603.1:134977-138490 GCF_000164805.1 Carlito syrichta
GACAGAGTGAGACTCCAACTCAAAAAAAAAAAAAAACTTAAACAGACTGAGTGTGGTGGTTCATGTTTGTAATCCCAGAACTTTGGGAGGCTGAGGAAGAAGGATTGCTGAGCCCAGGAGTCCACAATCATCCTAAGCAATATAGTGAGACCTTGTCTCTACAAAAAAAAAAAAAAAAATTAGCCAGGTGTGGTGGCTCACACCTGTACTCCCAGCTACTCGGGAGACTGAGATGGAAGGATTGCCTGAGCCCAGGAGTTGGAGGCTACAGTGAGCCGTGTTCACGCCACTGCACTCCAGCCTGGGCAACAGTGTGAGACCCAACTCAAAAAAAAAGAAAAAGGCCCTTCCATAGCCAGGTAGACATCACCATGAAGTTCAATCCCTTTGTGACCTTGGACTGCAGCAAAAACCACAAACATCACTTCATTGCCCTCTCCCATGTGCCCAGGAAGATCATGTCGTCCCTACTCACCGAGGAGCTGCAGTAGAAGTACAATGTCTGTTCCATGTCCGTCCTCAAGGACAAGGTCCAGGTGGTTTGTGGACACCACAAAGGTCAGCAGATTGGCAAGACGGTCCAGGTGTCCGTAAAGAAATACTTCGGCCGGGCTCGGTGGCTCAGCCTGTAATCCCAGCACTTTGGGAGGCAGAAGCAAGTGGATTGCCTGAGCCCGCGGGTTTGAGACCCACCTGGGCAACTTGGCGAGACACATCTGTACAATAAATAAAAAAAAAATTAGCCGGGCTTGGTAGTGCGCGCCTGTAGTTCCAGCTACTTGGAAGGCTGAGGCGGAAGGATCGCCGGAGCCCAGCAGGTCGAGGCTGTGGTGGGCGGGAGTGGCCACTGCACTCCAGTCTGGGCAACTGAGTGAGACTCCAACTCAAAAAAAAAAAAGAAAAGAAATACTTCATCTGCATCGAGCAAGGGAGTTATCACTAGGTTAAAACCGGACAGAGATCGGAAGAAGATTCTTGAACACAAAGTCAAATCTCAACAAGTAGGAAAAGAGAAAGGCAAATACAAGGAAGAACTTATTGAGAAAATGCAGGAATGAATATAGCCTGTTGTGTACCACAATTTAGCTATAGGCTTTTAGCCTAGTGTGTGTTTCTTTAGAACTCTTCAAAAAATGTCTCTAGAACATTTTCCTCTTGTTTTATTATTCACCTGTGACTCTGTAAGTCTACTTTGCAATTTTAATAATTTTATGAATAAAAATTGGAGATGTTTAAAAAAAAAGTAAACAAAAGTTGAACATACATCTATCACATGACTCTCAGGCAATTCCGTAAGAGAAATGAGTTTATTCTTATAAAGACTTGTATATGAACGATCATAGAAGTACAGTTTATAATAATCAAAAACTAGAAGCAACAAAATGCCCAATGCCCATAAACAAGTTGTGATATAGCTATACAATGAAATACTATTCAGCAATAAAAAAAAGATACTTTTTTTTTTTTTTTTTTTTTAGTAGGGATGGCTCTCTGTCACCCAGGCTGGAGTACAGAGGCATGATCACAGCTCACTGAAGCTTTGATCTCCTGGGCTCAGTCAATCCTCTCACCTCAGCTTCCCAACGTTCTGGGATTACACATGAGCCACCTCAGCCAGTTAGAGATTTTTGATGTATGGAATAGCCTGAATGAATCACCAAGTAATTATGCTGAGTGAAAGAAGCCAGACAATAAAGAGTGCATACTTTAAAATTCCAGAAAATGGAAACTGTAGATACATTCTATAATCTATATGACTGTGGTGACAGAAAGCAGATCAGCAGCTTCCTGAGGATAGGAGGAAGTGGGGAAGGAGGAAAGGGCAGGGATGACCAAGGGATCTCCCAAAATGTTGGGATTACAGGCATGAGCCATTGCATTATTTTTTCTTTAACAAAAAATATATCTTTATATTTATAGCTTTCTTTATACATCTCTCTCTTGCTTATTGCTTTAAAAAATTTTAGGCTGGGCACAGTGGCTCAAGCCTGTAATCCCAGCACTTTGGGAGGCTGAGGTGAGGGGGATTACCTGAGCCCACAGGTTCCAGAACAGCTTGGGCAACTTGGTGAGACTTCATCTCTACAATAAGTCAAAAAATAATTAGCCGGGCATGGGAGTATGAGCCTGTAGTTCCGGCTACTTGGAAGGCTGAGGCAGAAGGAGGGCCTGAACCCAGCAGGTTGATGCTGAGGTGGCCGTGAGCATGCTACTGCACTCCAGCCTGGGCGACAGAGTGGGACTCCAACTCAAAAACAAAATTTTAAAAAAATAAATAATCTCTGAATTTTAAAACTAAAATCACATATTTTGGCACACTTTATATATAGAAGTATATATATCTCAATTACAAATTTTAACTCTCAGTAACCTTAAATTTTAATGAAAACATAGGAAGTAAAAACTCTTGAATTGTCTGTCATATATCAATATTTTATAAATGAGAACCATTTTATAATTTTAGAAACATGTTTCTTTACAAGTTTTAAAAATGGGAAATGACCCAGATACTTAGTATCTATTATTTAATTTAACATAACTTTAAGATTTTATTTTTTTTGAGTTGGAGTCTCACTCCGTCACCCAGGCTGGAGTGCAGTGGCACACTCACAGCCACCCCAGCGTCAACCTGCAGGGCTCTGGCGACCCTTCTGCCTCAGGCTTCCAAGTAGCCGGAACTACAGGCTACCATGCCCGGCTAATTTTTATTTATTTATTGTAGAGACAAGGTCTTGCCAAGTTGCCCAGGCTGGTCTCGAACGTGTGGACTCAGGCAATCCACTCGCCTCGCTCTCCCAAAGTGCTGGGATGACAGGCTGAGCCACCCAGCCTGGCTTTTAAGTTATATGAAAAATTCATTTTAAGTTACATGAAAAATTCATTTATAAATACTTATTCCATTTGAATTTACCAAATTTGTTTTTAACAGCTTAGATTATTTGTGAAAACCAAGATATTAGACAAAACTAATACCCATTTTAAGTTATTTTTCTATTAACCATTTTTATAGCCTGTGAATATTAGGTGTTTAAGTAAGAACCTTAAAGTTAAATATATGAGCATTTTCCCAATAACTCGGAATATTTAGCTGTTTTTATTAAACCAACAATATTAAACTAGTCTTACTTATCAAAAATCACAAAAATATTATTTTGTTTTTAGCTGGATTTATATTTTTTTATAACCTTTATGTCAAACTGGGACATCTTAAAATACTTAGTGGAGACAAATATAAGACTGACCAGTAAATCAAGGCAAAAATGTATGTTGAAAATTTTTCTTTTCAGGTTTCAACTTTTTAATCAGCTCCATGAAGGACATCCTAAACACTATATGAGACACAACAGAATATTTTTTTTTCTAGTATTTTTTTAAAAATGACATTCACATACATTTTTAAGAAGCTCTTCTGCCAGGCTCGGTGGCTCAGCCTGTAATCTCACGTTTTGGGAGGCTGAGGTGAGTGGATTGCCTGAGCCCGCAGGTTCGAGACCCGCCTGGGCAACTTGGCGA
>NW_007248603.1:138706-146840 GCF_000164805.1 Carlito syrichta
AAAAAAAAAAAAAAAAAAAGGAAGCTCCTCTATATAACCAGGTTGGTGATATTGAGTAAAAATACGCCCCTAGGTAATCATGTTCTTGAGGCAGATTTCTTATAGGTAGATTTTGAAATTGCTTCATAACCATAATAAACATTGTATACAAATTTTTTTAAATGTTCCTTGATACACGTTAATTTATATATATATATATATATATATATATTTTTTATTTTTTTTTTTTTTTTGAGTTGGAGTCTCATTCTGTCGCCCAGACTGGAGTGCAGCGGCTGCTCCCGGCCACCGCAGCCTCGACCTGCTGGGCTCCGGTGATCCTTCCGCCTCAGCCTTCCCAGTAGCCGGAATTACAGGCATGCGCTACCATGCCCGGCTGATTTTTTTGATTTATTGTAGAGATGAGGTCTCGCTGCCCAGGTGGGTCTTGAACCTGCAGGCTCAGGCAGTCCACTCACCTCAGCCTCCCAAAGGCGCGGGATTACAGGCTGAGCCACCGAGCCCCAGCAGATACACGTTAATTTTTATCAATCTGGCCAAACTTGCCAGAACCCATGATTGCTAGAACCAATAATCCTGAGATCCTAAACTAAAAACTCATCAAAGAAAAAATACCCAGACTCTACAAATGTCCTAGAATTTGTCTTTACATGGGAGAGAAATTTTTTAAAACACGTGGAGCTTTCTAAAAGGTCTTTAATAAGCTACCTTGGGAGTGCAATTGAAAAATAGAAGTTGGTATAATAAAAACAGATGTTTCGGTGCAGCTCCAAAAATCTCTTATAAATACAGCCATTTTGGAAGGACGATCCTGGATCAGAAGTGTTATTCCTTTTGTATCTACATTATGTGTGCATGTCTCATCTCAGTTGTCATAATTGTCTCTGTAATTTCCTCCTGAGTAGCGGTCATAACCACCGTGATTTCTGCCACCATTGTCTCTGCACCGTCCATATCCATGTCCATATCCTCTAGGTCGACTGTCATATCTGCCACTCCCATAGCCTTGGTCCCCACCACCTCTAGAGTAGTCATGATCACGGGCCCCAAAAGCACCCCCTCTGGTTCCCTGGGGCAGACTTGCCTGCATGGTCATCACGGATCTGGTGACCATCCAGGGACTCTCCATTCATGGCTCTCATGACATCTGAGGGATGCTCTAGGTTGGTGAAGGTGATGAAACCAAAATCCCAGGATCACTGAATCTCCCAGTCCTTGACAGCAACTACCTCAGAACATTTTAATCTGAAAAAATTTCAAACATTCATAATAGGTAAAGAATTTTACAGTAAATATCCATATATCCATCACCTAGATTCTGTATGAGCATTTTACTATACTTATTTTTATCACATATATAAAACAAGTATAGTCAGATACCTCTATCCATCAAACCATCTTATTTTATTAATGCATGTCAAAGTAAATTACAGATATCAGGACTCCTCTAAGAACTTTAACTAGAGCTCAATATACACCAAAAGACTTGTGAACTGCACAAGTCTTAAGTGTATATCTGCTGTGTTGACAAATGCATGGACTCATGTAACCCAAATCCATACCAAAGCAGAACATTTCCATCACCCCACAAAGTCACTCATGGAAGGTGGAGTTTTGAAGTATATGTGTGTACAGATCTCAGCACACCTACAGTAGAGTGGTCAGAGGTAGACAGAGTTCAGCAGGGTAAAGGTAAAATTTTGAAGGACAAAAGGATTCGTAGATGGCTGCATCCCAGACTCTGAGGGGGCCTTGATTACTTGCTATAGACAGTAAGCAGGTTGGCTTGGCTGGAGCTGAGTCAAAGGGATACCAGGAGAAGCATTGCTGTGCTCTAAAGCTTTTCAATAATACACATACCAGGATTATCCTGTAGGCCCTGCATTCTAGAGAGCAGACAACTGAACAGGGGCGATTCTGCCCCATAGTGGCCCATTGGCAATGTCTGGAGATGTCTGTGGTTGTCACAAGGGGGTAGTAGTGCTACAGGGATCTTAGGAATGCTACTAAACATCCTCCAACACACAGAGCAACCCCTCACCCTCAGGAGAGAATTACCGGACTTCCAATATCTACAGTGCCTGCTACAGGTTAAAGGTAGGGGGAATACCAGTGGAAGTTACATACTAGCAGCAAACTTTTTTGTCTTTGAGAAAGATAATGTGCTCATTTCACCTTTGAAAATCAAGAAAAAAGACAATATTATGATTGAGTAAAACAGATACACACAAATGTGCTCTCATTTCGGTTTGCTGTTGGAGGTTTAGGGATATGAGAAGGGCAGCAGGTTCCTAGTGGCTGGAAATGAAATCACAAGATTTTAACATAATCACACATATATCATAAATGATTTTAATATAAATCACATACGGGCCCTTTCAGGGAAGTGGCACAGGTGGCAACAATAGGAAAACTGGATTTGAGACTTTCCATTCGTCTCTTCTGGCTTCCCAAACCTATGATTTGGAGACTGGGGGAGGGGAAAAGGAGGAATGGAGGAATAGAAAGAGAGGTTTAAAGTTCTTTCTCCAGTTGTAATTTGTAAGAGGCTTTGTTCTGAATGAGGTTACCATGTCAGGGATGAACAGGTGGTCACTGCAATATGACAGCACGTGTTGAATTCTGACCAAAGGTACAGTCAGCTCTGCTTCATAGCACATGATCTCATGGGTCCCTGGCTCAGTGTCAGTTGTGGGAGGGCAGTTGACTTCCTAACCTTACCTGTGATTCACCTGTGGCTGGAAGATGACCCTGCTCAAAGGTGTTGCAAGTGATGACTGCTTCATCACTGCCAAATTTCAGGTCCATTCCTGCTCTGGTTCCTCTGGTGTTTTCTTCTCTTTCTCTCTAAGACTTATTTCTATGTCTGTCTCAGATGGAAAGTTCCTAAAAAGCAAGTATCAGATTGGTCTGTGACTTTTTCGATGTTGATGAAAATGATGAAGTGGGTGATGATGATGGCTTTGCTTCTGTGGTAAAGTGTGTTCGAGAAGGGTTTGGAAAATAGTTTTATTCTGTGATTTGTGATGATTAATTTAACAAAAATAAACACATAAGTTGTTTCAAAGTGATATGATTTGCTGACTGAAACTAAGGCTGTTGAGGCAGAAATGGTCTGATAAAAGTTTTTTGGAAGCCAAATGTGAGGATTGACGCCAAGAAAGCTGGGCATGCTCCAGAGTCTGTTACTAGTTGGAAGACTTTTATGAGAAAGTTTAAGAGATCAGAGGGCGGTTCCTCATATCAGAGTTGTCCTTTTTCATTGGAAGGTACAATGCAGATGTTAGTCATGGGCTACAAATGACAACACATGGGCTGCAGTACAGAGGTTACAGTCATCAGCTACAGGTGACAACACACAGGCAAGACACTGTCATGTCTTACACACAAGACAGTCAGTAAAATGTCATGATTTAGAAACAAATGAAAGTTCATGATTTAGAAATAAATCAGTGTCATTTTCCATGTCAGTATGTTATGTATTAATCAGTATGTCAACAGCATGAGGAACTCACCGTAAGATCAGAAGGACTCATGATAAGATAAGACACATGATAAGATAAACCCTGAATCATAAGACATTCACCAGGTGACTTTGGAAGCCTGCAAAATATGATCTGTAGGTTAGCAGGTCTTTTTTTTTTTTTTTTGAGTTGGAGTCTCATTCTGTCACCCAGACTGGAGTGCAGTGCAGTGGCCGCTCCCAGCCACCGCAGCCTCGACCTGCTGGGCTCTGGCGATCCTTCCGCCTCAGCCTTCCAAGTAGCCACAATTACAGGCATGCGCTACCACGCCCGGCTGATTTTTTGATTTATTGTAGAGATGAGGTCTCGCCAAGTTGCCCAGGCAGGTCTCGAACCCGCGGGCTCAGGCAATCCACTCACCTCCCAAAGGCATGGGATTACAGGCTGAGCCACCGAGCCCGGCTGAGTTCTTTATATATTAAATCAATTAGACTCTTGTCTTCAACACATGTTGTGAATATTTCCCCTAAGCTTTTCATTCATCTTCCCTTTTGTGTGGTAAATTTGTTATGCAAAACTTTTTTAAAATTGAAAAAAAATTAAATTTGGATTGCCATCTTCCTAGAAAAGTCTTACCAGTCTAAAATTACTTAAGAATCTATCCAATGATTCTTCTTAATACTTTAATGGGTTCATTTTTCTTTCCTTCCCTTTTTTTTTTCGAATCGAGGTCTCACTCTGTAGCGTACGCTGAAGTGCAGTGGTACAATTATGGCTCACTGCAGCCTCAAGCTCCTGGGCTCAGGCAATCCTTCCACCTCAGATTCCTGAGTAGTCAGAACTGAAGGTGTGCACCACCACACCCAGCTAATTTTTGTTTTTTGTAGTGATGAGGTCTTGTTATGTTGCCTAGGTTGGTCTAATGCTGGAATTAGAGGTGTGAGCCACTGTAACTGGCCTGATTTCATTTTTCATATTTATATCTTTGATCTATTAGAATTTTGGAAGGAGCAAGCTTACTTTTTCCCAACTGGATACCTAGGTGTTACAGTATGTTACTAAATGTTCATCTTTCTTGTCCACTGATTTGAGATGATATTTTATAAATATATGTTTTATTTTGAATATGTGGAGTACAATTTAGGAATAGGTATACAAGCAGACATCATACAGGTAAAGCTTAGGCCTCCCTTTGGTCCCCACTTTGCCTGGTTTGAGATCAGGTAGCCTTATTAATGTTATGTGCCTCTCTCCCCCACCCTGGAAGTATCCCACTACCAATCCCTTTCTTATAGTATTATGGTAAATGTTCAGGGACTGCTTATGAGTGATGAAGTGGCATTTTTATCACATCTAAATCCCCAAATGTATTTGGGTCTCTTTCTTGCCTTTCTATTCTGTTCTATAGATTCATCTGTCTATTCACTCACCTATACCAAACTGTTTAAATTATTATAGTTTCATGGTACAATTTTACATTTTGGTAGAATGAATCAGTGATCTTGATGGTAGTTTTTGGATCATAATATTTAACAATTGTTTTCAGCCAAGTATTTGCGTAGTTTTGTAATTCTAGATACCTTATATTTCTTCTAATATCTTCTCTCCAGAGGAGTATGTGCTGTCCTTTAGAACTGTTTGCCTCTCTGACAAGCTTAAGACAAGTTGAGCACTATCTTCACAAATGCAGAGATCTTAGATTTGAGTAAGAAGCTTCCCCTGGGAATTATCGGATCACTTTCTGTTCTGTTGGTCAGGTCCATGCACTTCCCAAGGAGCAGGAACTGTGTCTTTTTAGTACTTGTTACAATTCCTAGTGCCAAGAGGCACTTAGTAAGTGTTATGTTGAGAGGATGGTTGAGTGATGGATGTGGGGGGAACACCTGCCTGCCCCAAGAGTCTTCTTTCATGCACACATATGCCTGGAGGCTACTCTGGCTTCACAGGAACAGAATGGGAGCATGATTCCTGGAGTCTTGTCTCAGCAGGAACGCTGAGTGAATGAGGGCAGTGAACTCCACTTATCCTCCTCCTGCCCCCTCACACACATCCAGAGTCTCTTCAGAGTTTTTGCTGGCTTCTTTCTTGTCTCTCCCCTCATCTTTAATAGCATTCACCTGAAACATCACCCACATTAATGCTTTCCCTTTGCTACAGCAGACCCTTGAGTAAAGCAAGTGGGAAAGCAAGGGAGACAGGAATCAATACAGCCAGTCGTAACAGCTGAATCTTATACAGCATTTAGTATATTCTAGTTTCTGTCTCAAATTTTCCACCGATTTAGTAACTGAATACTTAAAACAAGTGGGTACATGTTTTATCATGCTCATTATACAGCTGAGGAGACTGAGTTAACAGAGAGGTTTAGTAACTTGCCCAGGGCCTCAGAGCTGTAAATAGATGAGCTGGGGTTTGTACTAGGGAGTCCAGTGCCATAGGCCAGGCACTTAAACACTATGCCCTTTCCTTGTAATATACATGTGTGTGTGTGAACTTCATTGACGTATAACACAAAATTCAAGAAAGTGCATACATCAAAAATGTATGATGACACATTTTCACAGAGTGAAACCAGCACCCAGATCAAAGACCAGAACCCTCCCTACTCCCCAGGAGCCCAGTCACTGCCCCTTCCCCACTGTCCTGCCTTCTCCCTCCATCCTGCTGGGAGTTTCTTCCCCATCCTATTTTTTTTTTTTTTTTTTGAGTTGGAGTCTCACTCGGTCGCCCAGACTGGAGTGCAGTGGCCGCTCCTGGCCACAGCAGCCTCGCCTGCTGGGCTCCGGCGATCCTTCCGCCTCAGCCTTCCGAGTAGCTGGAACTACAGGCGTGCACTACCACGCCCAGATAATTTTTTGATTTATTGAAGAGATGAAGTCTCAACAAGTTGCCCAGATGGGTCTCAAACCTGCGGGCTCAGGCAATCCACTCACCTCAGCCTCCCAAAGCTCGGGATTACAGGCTGAGCCACCGAGCCCGGCTTCCATCCTATTTTAATCACACTTGCATTTCAAGCGTCATGGGGTCTGTTGCTAAAGTTAGAAATATTCTATATATTCTATTTCGCAGGAGTAGAAATGGGGTTGGCTGGGAGAACACATTCCCCAGATGAGAGAAATAATCGGGGGTGGGGGAGTTGGGGTCCATGCTCCAGTTTCCCCACATTCTCTTTGCCAGTCAGTGTAACTAAGGCTCTAACTTTTCACATCCCTTACTGGTCAGGACTACACTTCCCAGCAGGCTGTGCTCTGACAGTTCTCGGATTTAAATAGGATTCTGGGCTCTGCTGAGAGTCAGGCTGCTGCTGAGTACCCAGGAGAGAGGAAGGAGAGCAGCAGGAGCTGCCAGGAGCCCAGCTAGACCGGGAGCCCGCACCAGAGTCGTCAGAGTCGGTGCTGACGCGGGCAGCAGCTACTAAAGAAGCTGGCAAGATGCTGGTCGCCCTGGGACTGCTCACCTCCTTCCTATCGTTCCTCTATGTGATCGCTCCATCAGTCAGGTTTGTCCTCATTCAACAACACGTAAACCGATAGTTTTCAAAGCCCTGCGCTGGAAGCTGGTTCTGGGCTGCTGAAAGAGGAGAAGGGGAAGGAGGCGGAGGGAGAGGTCAGTGCAGAAGCAGCAGGAAGGAAGGAGGGGTGATGGATACCCAGAAGAAAACACCTGGGACTGGGGGCCGGTGGGGAGGGTTGAATTCTGCACGAGGTTGAGTGGATAACTCTGCCAAGCAGCTCAGCAGCCAGTTTTGGAGGGAGCCCTTGCTTTCTCACTTTGTTCCCTGGGCTTCTCTGGAGAAATGCAGAGACTCTGTGCCTAGTCAAGGTGTCATTGCCGAGGGACTTACTGTTAAGTACCAGGCACTTCAGGAAAGGAATAAACTCCCTTCCTGTTGAGACTGCCCTCAACTAATGTATTTGGAGGACTCTTCTGCTGTGGGGTTTCTGAAGGTGTCAAAGAAATGTGTGTTCTAAGTGAACAATTTAAAAATTACCAATGAGAAAAAAGTTTAAATGGACACATCAGGGTCAGAATGTTATTCTAGGTCCTCCACAGAGACCTGAGTTCAAATTCCAGTACTGCCATCATTAACAATGACACGAACTTCTTTGGGCTTGTTTTCTTCACGGTAATGTGGAAATAATACTGGAGTGGTTGATAGGATTAAAATAACTTATGTATGGAAAATGCCTAGTTTAGTAACTGGCAGTCGAATGATGGGCAGAAAATGTTATTTGACCTCTTTCTGGTCTTCTGTTTAGGAATTGGCGAAGGCAGCTTCATGTAAAAGGTCCCTCTCTGCACAGAGGTCTGAACAAGACATGTTTTTCTCTCTGTGTGCCATTGGCTAGAATAGGATGGCAGAAGCCTCTGTAACGCCTGCTCTTTAAAACTGGAGAGAGGTCCAAGTGCAGTGTTTGTGTGTGCCACCCCAGAATGCTCTTCATGAGTTACTCACGATGAAACTTACTGAAGACCTGTGGATTCCACACACGTCCATCCCCCATATGTTCCGAATGCAGATCAGAGGGAGGGAACCCCTAGATATAGGAACTAGTTATTGAGGAGGGTCTCCATGGACCCTGGCTCAGAAGCACTGACTCTGTTTGCCCAGATGATCACTTGTGGCTTCTGGGCAAATGACCTTTCTTTTTTTTTTTTTTTTGAGTTGG